>NW_026945339.1:0-5002 GCF_034702125.1 Engraulis encrasicolus | reverse complement strand
TAACGTAATCCAAATACACTGTAAGTAAGAATGTAGGCAGCACATTTCAAAATAGCGTAGTTCTTGTAAAATATGGGCTAAAATACAAAACATACCTATATGAAATGAAAAAAAGTGACAGTTAAAGAAACTGCAGAGCAAAGATACGTGCACANACACACACACACACACACACACACACACACACACACACACACACACACACACACACACACACACACACACACCACACAAAACACACACACACACACACACACACGCAATACTGCCGCTCGTCAGTCGGCGCAACGTCGCACCACACACACACACACAGGACACACACACACACAACACACACACACTCAATTATCAAGTGGCTGATTCTAGATACATTAAGCACCATTTAAGTTGGCCGCCTGCTCTGCATAGAGAAGTGAAGGCTGTTGCCAACATCACTGCACTGCCTCATCAGCAGCCATCAACCGCTCGCATACTGACACACGCACACACACACACACCAACAACACACACACACACACACACACACACACACGCACAGGCGCACACACACACGCACACACACACACACACTATTAGAGAGACTTCACTACACACACACACACACACACACACCAACACACTACACAGCAGCACACACACACAGCACATCACACACACACACACACACACACTAGCTTCCTGACTTCTGCTGCTTGACAGCACACTGGCACATTAATGAGATGGTATGCTAACGCTAAACGACGACGCTCACAATTTTTGGTGTGTGGGTTTTTGCGTATGTGAGTACGTATGTTGTGTTTTTCCCAGCTTCCCAGCTAAAGCCAACTATTAGTGTGTGTGTGGTGTGTGTGTGTGTGTGTTGTGTTGTTTGTGTTGTGTGTGTGTGTGTGTATTGTGTGTGTGTGTATGTGTGTAAATGTGTATGTGTGGTGTAGTGTGTCAGGGCATAGGACATTTGCACCCCACCTTCCACCGCCCAAATGTGTCAAGTGTAAAATGCTAGGTAAAATGCGTCAACACATCTTGTGGCCACAGTGAATAGTACTTAGAAACATCTTGCATTTGGTGAGGGGGTGGGTATCTATTTTAAACAATCCCTCTGTGTGGTGTGCGTGTGGTGGTGTGTGTGTGTGTGTGTGTGTTGTGTGTGGTGTGGTGCGGATGTGCGTGCTGTGCGTGCGTGGCCATGTGTTTAAAGTTGTAATGCGTGTGTGGTCAGGGTGTGTGTGTGTGTCAGAGTCAAGTCCAAGTCAAGTAAGTCAAGTCAGTAGGTTTTAAATTTTGTTCAAATTTTCTTTACATGCACTGTTCATACAAAGAATTTGAAAATTACATTTCTTAGCTTTTCCATACAGACATAGACTAATCTAGGTTAAGGGAACATAGACAGTATAGACATAGACAGTAACTTATACTACATGGACTGTAAAGACAGTATGGACATAGACAGTGCTCATACAGACAATTTTTATAGTGCAAGACACTGGACAACAGAAGACTTGTAGAGGACATACTATTAAGAGGTATTGATTGGTGCTTTGTGTGCTTTTTTTCCTAAAAAAGTCCTTTATATAGCGTTTCATGACATGGTAATAGTAGCATTTTGAAGAAAAATTTAAATATTAAAAAGGTCTGTCCAAGTACACCAGCACAAGCAGTGTGTGTGTGTGTGTGGTGTGTGTGTGTGTGTATGTGTTTAGTGCGAGGTAGAAGTGTGCGGTGTGCGGTCTGTGTGTGTGTTTCGTGTGTCTGTGTGTGATGTGTGTGTGTGGTGTGTGGTGTCAGTGTGTGTCAGTGTGTGTATGTTTGGGTTTTAGTGCAGAAAGTGCAGTGTGCCTTGTGTGGTGTGTGTGTGTGTGTGTGTGTGTGTTGTGTGTGGTGTGTTGTGTGTGTGGTGTGTGTGTGTGTGTGTGTGTTGTGTGTGTGCATGTTTTGAGTTAGTGCAGGTTGAAAGTTCTAGTCACACAGTATATATAGTGCAGGTGGAATGTTCAGTCGGCAGATATGGGTGGTGGGGGATGGGGGTGGGGTTGCGTGCTGGAAGGAACGTGGTTGTTTGTCAGTGGCCTTGCTGGCTATAGGCTGACAGTGGAGGGAGAGTGGGGTTGAGTGTTCAGCATCTTGATCGCTTGGTGCAATTGTGCTGCGCGCCAGGCCTGGTGGTACTGGAACGGAGGCGCCTGTACCGCATCTTTCCAGAGGGCAGGAGGCCTGAACAGTTTGTGTGCAGGGGGTTGGTACTGAGTGTAGGGGGTTCGGGTTGGGGTGTGGACTTGGTGTTTCTTATGTGTTGCTGGTTTGGCTTGTGTCTTTGATGATCATCAGTGCTTGTCCGGGTGAGGCGTGTGGGTGTGTAAATGTGTCCTGCAGGGAGGGGAGTGGGTACTACCAATGATCTTCTTTTCGCTGTTGTTCACAAACAACAACGCTGGAGTGTCTTTCCTGTTTTTCTTCTCCCGTGAGCAGCTGTCCCTCCCCACACTGTGATAGCAGTATGGACACGACGCTCTCTATGGTTTCCCTCTGTAGAATGTTTGTCATGATGGAGGGTGTAGAGCACTTGCCTTCTTTAGTTTGCGCAGGAAGTAGAGACGCTTGATGGGCCTTCTTTTTCGCACAGTGATGTAGTGTTGGTGGTCCCAAGAGAGGTCGTCGCTGATGTTGCACTCCAAGGAACTTGGTGGTATGCTCACTCTCTCCACAGCACTCGCCGTCGGTTATGGTCATTGGTGGCAGTTGTTTTTGGACCCTTTGGAAGTTGACCAACAATATCTCGCTTGGTCTTGTTGACTATTCAGCAGGAGGTTGTTGTCTCTGCACCATCTGGCCAGCAGGTCTACTTCTTCTCTGTAGTTAGTCTCATCGCCGCTTGGTGATGAGGCCCACCAGTGTTGTATCATCCGCAAACTTCACTATAGATGGTTAGTGCTGTGGGGTCGTTGTGCAAGTCGTGTGTCAGCAGCGTGAAACAGCAGGGGGCTGAGAACACAACCTTGCGGAGCCCCCGTGCTCAGGGGTTCAGGGTGCTTGAGGTGCTGTTCCCTACCCGTACTGCTTGGTGGTCTTTGCATCAGAAGTCCAGCAGCCAGTTGCAGAGGTGAGGTGACTGAAACCTAGTTTTGTCCAGTTTTCTGATGAGTTGTTGTGGTATTATGGTAATTGAATGCTGAACTGAAGGTCAATGAACAAGCATTCTCACATATTAGGTCTTTATTGGTCCAAGTGGGTGAGGGCTGGATGGAGGGGCAGAGCAAAATTGGCATCCTCCCGTTGGATCGCTTGGCTTCGGTATTTGCGAACTGGGTAGGGGTCTAGGGTGGGGGGTAGGGTGGCTTTGATGTGTGACAGGACTAGCCGTTCGAAGCACTTAATGATTATGGGCGTCAGTGCTACAGGACGGTAGTCATTGAAGCATGATGGTGATGATTGTGTGTGTGTGTGTGTGTGTGTGTGTGTGTGTGCATGTGTCCACGTGCACATGTGTATGTGTGTGTGCGCACATGTGTGTGTGTGTGTATGCGTTAAGTTGAGTATTAAGGAGTTGTAGGCCCTACCAACTGTAAGTACTAGACCTCTTGTATCTGACTTAGACGGCCTTATGGCTGTCATGTTCTCTTCATCACGTTCAGGCAAGCTTCAGCTGTGTTCCAATGTTTGAAGTACGCAAAATCTCTCCGACTGCAGCGTTTGTGTGTGTCTGTGGTGTGGGGGGTGTGTGTGTGTGTGTGTGTGTGTGTGTGTGTGTGTGTGTGTGTGCCAATGTTTGAGGTACTCTAACTCCCGACTGCAGCGTGCGTGAGTGTGCGCGTGTGTGCGCGCGTGTGTGTGTGTGTGTGTGCCAATGTGCTTGAAGTGCTCTAACTCCTGACTGCAGGGGAGTGCATGAATTCACATCATCAGGGCTTTTGACAGGTTTAGCTGGGCCCGGGACAAAATCATCTCAATATATAAAATCAGGGCCGCTGACAGCTTTTGCTAAAAAGTCATTTGAAAGGGCCCTTTACCCAATACATAAAAACCAAGTTAAAGGGAACAGGGTAAGCGCACTTGCGCTCTAGCTTATCTTGGTGCTCACAGTCCTGGGACTGTATTCAGTTTGGAGGCAAGCTGGTCCACTTCAAAGGAGACTGGGCCAAGGACAACTGGAGCGCCCAGGGATACGTTTTTCTGATTTTATTGTGGTGCGAGCATGACTAATGTTTCGACGCAGTGCGTCTTCATCAGAGTCAATGTAATGTCAATACAATGTAATGGAGACCCAATCCTAGGCCCCCTTATCTCCCTGGGCCTGGGACAACATACCCCTTTGCCCCCTGCCGGCAGCCCTGTATACAATGTAATGATGAGCCAACCCCCCCCCCCCTTTCTTCCTTAATTCCCCCCCGGGGATCAATAAAGTTACTCTAATCTACTCTACTCTCTCAATATATACAATTTACTGTAATGATGAACCAATCCCCCCCCCCTTTTTTCACTGGGCCCAGGACAACTGAACTGTTTGTCTCCCCCTGTGTCAGCGTGCCCGGCCTGCATATCATATACTGCTACTGCTAGATGCGTGCCTTGTTGTGTGCCAAGCCAAGGCAGTAATGGCCAGTCATTACCTAGTGTTTATGACATTACATTTAGTAGTTCATTTTTAGAATTTTTCATGAATAACCTGATTCTTATACATGAGAGGGGGATCTTCTCCACAGTCCGCGATTTTGAATTTTGAGAGATTTGAGACATTTGTAGCTGAAAAATGTACTGTACTTTGATCATACTAATAAATCATGTTGAAAGTGCAAAAATTATGTTACGTCGTACAAAACAAAAACGCAGTAAGTCGGTGAGTTACTGCTGCACTTTCCAATGGGAATTGTTTGGGAGTAGACAGTAATACTAGCCAAGAATGCAGTAACTCCATTTTGTGGCAGTAATACCAGCCAAGAACACAGTAACTCCGGGTTTTTTTCGGGGTTCTTTTGTGTGCATTTAATTTCTATCCTAAATGAAATTG
>NW_026945338.1:0-5069 GCF_034702125.1 Engraulis encrasicolus | reverse complement strand
AATAAACACCATTTCAATAAAATTGCAAAATGTATCAGGGAATAACCCATAATCCAGTGTTAATTTCTATTCTTTCATACATTTTCATGGGCACAAACATAACCTTTTAAATTTCCCCCAAAGGGAAAACTTAATCAAAAACATAAGATTCACAAAATGGCCCAAAATCTATCTCTTCGTTGAGACCAGGGGGCGCATTGCGTCAAGTTTGTGAATCCAGTAATTTTCACGCTGGAGAATAACTTTAAGCCGTTCACCGCCTCTAGGTGGCGTCTGGACATGCCCAATGCCTCTACTTGAGTAAACTTGCATCTCCATTAGCGCGCTGTTGAAATGACGCCCCATCGGGTAATCCCATTATTGCAACGTATTTGCGTACTTAGTTCCGCTACTCTATCCTTAGGCGCCTTTTGGTTCTCCCGACATAAAAATGATTAAAAGGGGCATATGAGGCGATAGAAAACATAATAGTATTACAGTTCACAAAGTGTTTGTTTTGTGTTTCTCATTCGTTTTAAAATCAGTGAAATCTTTTTTGCTGCTTAATGTTACCACAATGGTTGCAGTGGACTGCAGACACTTAAAAGTTCCAATAGGCTTTTTTAACCAATGTTCCTTCTTCTGGCGGGGAGATAGCTGCGTGTGAGTCTATCCTTCAAGCTTGGGGCGCGCCTGTAACAGAACATAGGAAAGTCTTTAAACGTATCATGCAGTGTTGGGTCGCTTTTTAAAATGTCCCAGTTGGACCTTAGATGCGTCTAATCTCTGGTGCGTGTGTACTGTATCTGGTGACAAAGCAGACGCTAGTATTTTTCCTCTTTTTTTCCTTTTGGTTGACGGCTGCAGTAGGCTACTTCGTTTGGTGGAAGCTGCCTTGGTCCTAGCAGCAGACACCACTGATCTTTTGTAAACCTCTCATGAAACCTCTTTGACATACGGTCAGACTGTTCACTGAAGCCTCATCTTGATCACAAATCCTTTTGAGACTTGAAATTGCCCGGATGGGATATTGTCCTTCAAGTGCTGAGGGTGATATGACTGGTAATGAAAATGGTGTTGCGATCATGGGCTTTTTGTATAGTGTAGTGTGTAGCTGGGGGTCTTTTCTGTATACATCAGGTCTAGGAAGTTGATTTCATTTTCCAAATGTTCTAATGTCAGTTTTATGTTCTTGTTGGTGTTGTTGAGGTAATTATGCATTTCTCTTTAAATCCATCTCGGTGCCTTTGAACAGGATCAGAATGTCATCAATAAATCTACATACAGCTTTATGTTGTCTTTAAAGCGATTTTTTTCTGCATTGAAAACGTATTCCGAAGAATTTGAAAGTCGATGATAATCAGGATACCCCTGCCCCCCCTTTAGAAATCACTGACTTAGGGGGCTCACATAGGCTAGTCACGCATCCAAAAGACCTCGTCACACACAAGGTTCAGCGCAGGGATGGGGGCAGTGTGTACGCAAGGGGCGGGCAGAAAACATAAAAATCGCGTCACATAATGACATTCATGTACTATTTGCCATTACATTTGCAGTCTAACAACTAGGACATTGAATATTTTGCGCGTTTAGTACATGGATATACTGATCCCATTTACATAGACATACTGTAGTCCCTGAGTATGCACACCTTCTACGTACTGTGTGTCAGAGACACATGCGCAGACACACCACACACACACAAAACACACACACACACACACAAAACGCACAGACAAAACACAGACACAAACACACACGCCAGACACACACACACACACACACACACACACCACACACACACACACACACACACACACAAAACACACACACACACACACACACACACACACACACACACACACACACACACACACACACACACACACATACACAGAAAAGCCCATGTGTACACACAGATATTGCTGTGAACAAATACGGCATGTGTCCAAATGTAAATATGGGCGGGTGCTCAGGCATTCTCCCCGCACAAAACCCACAAAGCCACATGCATGCACTACACACACACAGATAAAAAAAATATATGACACATACAATCACACACACACACACACACACTCACGCAGACACATGCAAAAGGCACGCACACAGCAACAATGACATTTTGGGAAAGTCAGCTTGCAACAGACACTATGCACACACACACACACACACACACACACAATGAAAATAAGAAAGGATGAGAGATGGCTTACTTGTACACACACACACACACACACACACACACACACACCACACACACACACACACACACCCCTACACACCACACACACACCTACACACACACACACACCTACACACACACACACACACACACACACACACACACGCACTCGCACACAGAGAGAAAAGAATGACAACATGCCCTGCGCACACCACACACATGCACACACGCACGCACACAAAACCACACAGAACAGAATGACAATATTTCCAGCACACACGCACACACGCACACACACACACACACGCAAGCGCACATACACATACAGGCAGAAAGACAGAAATGACCAAACTAACAGTGACAGTATGTTGGCTTCCTGTTGTGGGGGGAAGGCTGTTTTTTGGGTCCCTCATTGTCTTCTTTTCACTGTAACACTCATCTCTGCGTCTCCCCTCTGCTAATCCTCCTCCTCCTCCTCCTCTTCATCCTCCTCCACTCCTCCTCTTCACCCACTCTCTGTCTTTTTCTTTACCCATCTCGTTCATTCATCCCCACGTCTGCCCTTCACTTCTCCTCCTCCTTCTACTCCTCTTCTTCAGCATCTTCATCACTCCTCTTCATCCCTCTCTTTCTGCCCTCCGCTTCTCCTCCTTCCACTGCTTCTCCCTCTCCTCCTCTTCTTCATCACCCACTCCCTCTCTTTCTTTACCCGTCTCCCCCACTCATCTTATTGCCTCTTCCTCCTCTTCTTCCTCCTCATCCTCTTCTTCACTCCTCTTTATCACCCACTCCCTCTCTTTCTTTACCCGTCTCCTTCGCTGTTCTCATATCCTGCTCTTCACTGGCCTCCGCCACTTCAACACCCCCTTCACCGACTCCTCTTCATCCCTCGCCTCCTTGCCTCTTCTTCCTCCTCCTCATCTTGATCCTCCTTCTCCTTATCTTCCTCACCATTGTTGTCTCCACTCTCCTCCTCTTCTTTTACTGCCCTCCTCTTCATTTCCTCTTCTTCACCCACCACTTTCTTCTTCTTCTTCATCATTGTCCCCCCATCTTCCTCCTCCTCCTTTTACCCATAGAGGTAGAAAATAACACTAGAGGTGACACGGCAATTTGCGACAGCAATGGGAAATGTGCTTCCCAACTTCCGTAGGTAGTGTAGGCACCTTCAGTCAATGCAAGTCAATGGAGAACACACCCACCCCTGTCACAAAAATTACTAAAACTGTGTGAATGTGAAGTAACACATTAATCAAAGACCAGATTTGAAATGTCAGGCTAAATATCTGCTTAAATCATATGAGTCGATAAAAAAACATTTAAAAATAAATTAACATTTTATGAACATAGTTAGCAACACACTTCAACTTTTGTCCTTGTATAGTGTGTTGAGGACTTTTCACATGATTAAGCCATTTTGACAGGGGTGAACCTCCTTCTCCGTTAACTTCCATTAACTCCTGATCTACCTACAGATAATGACCGCTACAGATTTCCGTAAAAAGGGAGCGGGTCACCTCTAGTTATTTTCACCTCATGATAAAACCTCTTCTTCCCCCTCCTTTCCTGGGTTGCCCCTTTTTCCTCCTCCCCTTCCTCCACATCCTCCTCCTCCACCACCTGTTCCATCCCCTCTCCTCCTCCTCCCCTCCTCCCTCATCACCAAATTCCTACCCATTGCCTTGTCCATCCCTCCTCCCTTCATCTCCCTCTCTAGTTGCCTCTTCTTTATCCTCCTCTCCTCCTCCTTTTCCCCTCCTATTAAATCCTCCTCCTCCACCTCCTCATCAGAGAGAGACAAAAGCAAGGGACCACCGCTGTGCTAATAAGCACGATCTCCGGGGATACACCCACCCACTGACTGCACCATGAACTCTCTAAAGAGGCCCTATAATTTACTTCAAGGCAACTTGCGTTGCGCTTTTTTTTTTTTTTCTTTCTTTATTTTCAGCGTTTATGACAGGTCGAGATACAAACTAGATTTCAGACCACGGCAAAGGGCTCTAGACTCTAGATTCTAGACACTGGCAGAGACACTACACTTCTGAAAAGCGTTGTAACCTTGTTACGCGAAAAAAAAAAAAAAGTGGGGAGCAAGGAAATCCTGGTTTGAAGTGAACTTTTTCCTCATCTTCATCTGGGCCCTTTTGGGTTTTCCCTCTCCCAGGTCAGACGCTTTTAAGATGTGCAAGCTTTAAACCATTCCTTCAACTTTGTATCTGCAGTATGTCTTGTATCTATGTATCTCTGTCAGACACCTTAATTTCCCTCTGGATTCATAAATGTACTCTACTCTACTCTATTTACATAGTACACGTGTGCTTATACTTAGCGGAACATTGTTGGCCACATAGGCTAATATCTTGTAGGCTAATATCTTGTAGGCTAATATCTTGTAGGCTAATATTTGTTAGTCAGCCCATGTGTCTCTCCTTCAGACTTTTGCTTGTACAATGAAATCTTGTGTGCACGGACTGACTGCTGCTACCACCATTTTAATTTTGTTTTAAACCCAAGGACAGGTGAAGAAACAAACATGTACAATTCCTCCAAGAGGTTCAGTAAAAAAATAAAATAACAAAAAAGCCTCAAGGAACAGAAACGTTTCTGATGTGCAATGAGCAGCAGACCAACAAAACCTCTGAGCAAAAAAAATGGTTTTGTGTTGGCTTAGCCTGATCCAATGAAAAGGAAGAACATATCTTGTTACCCTTGACCCAAACCTCAAGGGGCAACTCAAACAAGCGAACAATCAAAAAAAGAAAAAATCAGTCTTCAACACAAAACCTGAAGCTTCGCCAGTCCATGTGCTAATTAGCCCACTTGGGGTTGTCTGGGCTGATGAACCGCAATCTTATGACACAAAGGGGAAAAGGATCATTCACCTTACCTTCGCTACTGAAAA
>NW_026945337.1:0-5079 GCF_034702125.1 Engraulis encrasicolus | reverse complement strand
TGGTATTTTAAGCAACATTGGTATTTTTTCACATTCTCCTCTTTCTGTATTGTCTCTGGTGGTAGAGGTTTATATTGCTATTGACTTTAAAAAAAGAGCGTTTTGTAGGCTATGTGTTAATGTATGGGCATCATAACAGCATTAGAATAACAATATAACAGCACAGCAGGATACAGTCATGGTAGGCTACAGTTCATGTCATAAAGAGGTTTATATTGTGATTGTTTTCCAAGCCTGAGCCTTTTCTATGCTATGCCTTATTGCATTAGAAGCATCATAGCCTGCACATACGGATACAGACATGATATCAGGCATCACAGGGTTTTATTGTGAATTTCTTTGAATAAATGACCAAGACAAGAAATACAGTGAATGATTCTTTCTTTACTTAAAGGTGGGGTTGTAGGTATGACATCACGTTGGGGGAACTCATAGAATAGAGAATCTTTGGTTCTACATAGACTCCTATGAGCCTGGAGAACCCCCAACGTGATGTCATAATAGTACATATTCTTAAAATGGTTAACCTGCAATCCCACCTCAAATCCCTGTGTGCGTTCCAATATGCAACCTTGCGTCCTCCACTTGTGCTTGTAGCCTCGTACCAGGAAGTAATATGTCACAAAGACATCACTGACAACAGCATTATATTTCAGGTTCTCGCAAAAGCTCAATTGTACAGTAATTTTCTCATTTGCAAACTAGATGGTGATAGAAGAATAGTCCCCCAAAAATAGTTTGGCTAGGCTGACAGCGGGGAAACTTTATTGTTTTCTCAATCTCCATGGACGTGGGGCTAGAAGGCGGGACCACAAGCACAAGTGGAGGATGCAAGGGTTGTATACTGGAATGCTCTCCCTATTACAGGATTCTGCTCCTTCTGGCTTCTTCCTTGTGGGGTGGGTTAATAATGAAGATAGCACAGTGAATCATGAACATTACAATTGCTTTAAAATAAACCTGCACCTTTTCTACTTTATAGCTGCATCATACCTGCATGGAGCAAGGTGCTTCAACTTCAATAGCTGAACATCATAACATGCAGCCTGATTTGTGTTGCGGTGGATGTCTACTGTATATTGCCATTGCTTTACAATAAGCAGATGACTTTACAGTACTAAATATGATGGAGTGGCTCTTTTTAACCGTACACATTATTATTATTATTATTATTATTACTACTACTATTATTATTATTATTATTATTATTATTATTATTATTATTATTATTATTATTATTATTATTATTATTATTATTATTATTATTATTATTATATGGTAGTAGTAATAGTAATATGTTTTATGTCTTTTAAAGGGACACTGTGTGAGATTTTAGTTGTTTATTTCCAGAATTCATGCTGCCCATTCACGAATGTTACCTTTTTCATGAATACTTACCACCAGCATCAAATTCTAATTATTCATTATGACTGGAAAAATTGCACTTCTCCGTGGTCCGAGATTTTGAATTTCCAAAAATAGCCATTTTTAGCTGCAAAAATTACACTTGGACTGTACTAGAAAATAAGTGTTTATTACTTAGTAAACTTTCATGTAAAGATCAAATTTGGCAATAGGCAGCCCAGTTTCAATGAGAAGCATAGTTGCAGTACCTTTTTGACCATTTCCTGCACAGTGTCCCCAAAAATACTGAATCACTTTCTTTGGTGTCCCTTTAAGTAGAGGTTTATTTTGACATCGACGTTAAGCAACAGCTGGTTCTTCGTCACTTCCTTCCTCTCGTTCAAGGAAGTCAAAACAAGCACAGCACAGACCGACAAGCACGTGTACCACCGTTGTTTGTGTTACAGAAAGCGCTTTCAAAGGAACATCACTTTTCTATTACAGCCATATTTCTGAGAAAACCCGACTGCTTTGGATACACTGAAAAGGTGCAGGTAAGTCCGTTATTTCATCCAAGGTTTGTTGTAGGTGTCGCCTACTGCCCACTCTCTGTAGCTACGACCGCTTTCTTTTCTCTGGTGTAGGCCCCATCATTGACAGTAGATAGGCTACGGTATAATGGTCTCTACTATTGAGGGGGAGGAGAGAGGTAAATCTCTCTTCACAATGCTTCCAGCCTACTATTTCGTGCACAATGGACACACGAGACATTGATATGTTGAATTGAACTTTCTTCAATGTGCATCGCTGAACAGAAACACACGCGCTCGCGCACACATTCGTTCACTTGCACTGCCCCGCACGCACGTCACGTTTGCCCGTGTTTGGGAGAGCAAGGAAAAGAGAATCAGCTGTGCCTAGGCTACTGGCAGACGCCGACTTCGAAATGTCGTTTAAAACCTGCTGTAAAGCAGAGTAAATAGAACAAAAGTATCGCTGTTTGGATGTGATGTCGCTCAACCTTTTAAAGTCAGGGCACCCCGAACCTAGTTATAGCCTAGGTGGGTCCTATTTATTTGTTTGAAATCATTAATTATTGGGCTACTGCATATAATTTCAGATTTAAATTGGCCACTATTTCACAGTAGCCTACCTTGTTGTAATTTTCATGAGCGCTCAATGCAGATTGGCTACCTGCTCAGCACGGAGGTATGCTACTCCACCTGTCTTTTCTTGTGCTATGCAAACCGCTTCGCAGATAGAATGCAGCAGCATTCAACACGCAGACTTGTGCCCCGTCAAAATCTCGTCATTATTTTACCACACTTCAGCTATAACGGGCGTTGTCAGATGGTCAGAGACCTGGCCAAGAAGTAGGCTAATCAGAGCTTTCCTATTGAGAGTGTTGAGACCGCAAAATGAAAGCAGAATGAAGGTTCAAGATTGACAGCTGTTCGCACCGCCACCTTCACATTGGCAACTGATGAACATGACGTCGATTAATATTCATATCGTTACGAGGACAGAATCAATCTGCAAATTTGATGACCAGGGTAGGGGGGGGGGGATAATCATCAAGTTCAAAATTTCAACACGCCCATTTGGGACATGATTAACACTATAAATACAAGAACTTTGACACCAAAAGTAACTCTGTATCTTGAAAATAACCCCCCACCCCTTGAAAATGAAAAAAAAGAACCCAAAAGTGGCATTTTCTGCCCATTCCGCCTGGTATGCATAAGCTATTTTTACTGTTTGCTTATATACCGTTGCATAAATGCTTTCAAATCCATTTGATTTTTAATTAACACTATTAATAGAAGAAATGGTACACCTCAAGGTGACTCTGTATCTTGAAAATAACCCCCCACCCCCTCTTTAAAATTAAAAAAAGAACACAAAAACAGAGTTTTTAGCTGTTCTGCCCTTTGTATGCATTCACTATTCTTACAGTCTGCCAATATATATTGTAGGCTCTAGGCCCAATAAGAGGACATACAACATTGGTGAATTCAGGTAAATTGGGCGACTTTGGGCCATTCACTTGCAAAAAAGTGGCCCAATTGCCCTGAATTCTCCATACATGAAAATAGACATCAAAAGAAGGAGAGAGGGGGGAGAAAGATAGCCTAAGCATGTACAAAATACCATCAGTCATGACAGTCGTAAGAGGCAGCCATACCAATGCTTCCACATTCATGATTGATATCTGACAGAGCTGCATCTGGGGCTTGTGAGAATCCTTATAATACAGTTTTGAGACAGCTTTCCAGACGACAAATGAACTTAAACATCAATTTCTTAAAGAGAGCCTGTGAAGTACTTAGTCCTGAGTGACAAATTATTTAACTAGCACTGCAACTTCTAGTTTTTTTCAGCAATATAGTTAAGCAATCATTTGGTTGGTATGGCGTTATAATTTAATTGTCAATAGGACGTTGCAGACTTGCTCGTGCAGCAAGCCATTTAACTGTCCCTCCAACGCCATCACATGGACCTTTGCCATGTGATGTAGCAAAAAAAGTGCCACTCTGCAGGTATGTGTGAAAATCTGCCAATGCTCGTGTGGCACAAATTTGTTGTAATTTTAAGGTTCTTATATTGTGCAGGAAGTCTGCAACGTCCTATTGACAATTAAATTGTAACGCCATACCAACTGTTTGAATTTGTCAAGGATAATGTCAAGAACATCCATTGCCAGTTTGCCACAACAGATATGTACCATCATGAAGCTGAGAACTTGTTGAAAAGGGTTGAATCTGCAAGAACTATTCCAGGTACTCAAAAACTACACAGCTTCTGCCCATTGTCAATGGACACAGTGGAAGTTAGGCCATTTTGAGCATTCAGAGAAGGCAGAGTTGAAAGAGTGAGCTTAGTAAAGGAATGGGTTACATTTTCAAGCATCAAAGGGTATGTTGTAGCTGTATATGATGGCAACTGGTGGCTAGCATGTGCTGAGGAATGTATGCCGAGCACTGGAGAGGTGAAACTGAACTTCCTGCATCCTCATGGGCCATCTCCATCCTTCACTTTTCCCTTCAGACCAGATAGACTTGTCATGGATCATCAGGATGTGCTTCTGGTAGTGGAACCTGTAACTGCAACGGGACGTACTTATACATTATCTACAAAAGACACAGCTGTTGCTTCAAATGCACTGGTAGAGTACAAAATGAGAGTGTAGCCATTGATTATCTCTTTAAAGTAAGGTAAAGGGAAGATGGCACAGGTACACAGAGAAGGAATGTTCAAACATTCACATATCATCATTTGGTATGTATAAATGGACATCTGCCTTAGTTTCTGAAACCTGGGACCATGGACACTGACCATTTTTGTTTTGTTTTTGTTTTGTCATGTGATGCTACTATGGTATTACCATATTATTAGTAAGTGGTCTGTATGATGCCATATTTGTGAGTCAAATTCCTGTCTGAAATGAATAACAAACCGAACACCAGCATTTAGGTGCTGATCATGACATTGCCGGCTACGTTTGGACAAGGAACTGGCCATTTTAAAATATGAGTTTTTTAGATATTCAATTTTTAATTTTTCAATTTATCATAATTCATATTCTGAGAGTAGTTGTATTCCAAGGTGATTGTGTAATATGTAGAGCCAGAAAAGAGCTTTCAAACAACACCACAGGCATCTCTTTTTGTGACTAACACTGACTGATATATTCAAGGCTGAATGTATAGTGTCCTACCCTCACATGTGAACCTT
>NW_026945336.1:0-5073 GCF_034702125.1 Engraulis encrasicolus | reverse complement strand
GACGTAAGTTTGTGTAAACAATTCATCCTAAGTGTGAAAACATTTTGAAAAACGTTTGAAAACATTGATAAACTTTTTTGTGTTTTTGCAAAGAAAAAATAGAGACTTGGGATGGTTATCTGCTTTCATTTGACCAATGCTGCCAACCAAGCTTAGGTATTTATGTACAGCTCATTAATGGCGATTCGTTGCTGTTTATTTTTTAATTATCGGGAATTATTTCCGAAAAAGGATGGGAAGAAAATAGTTAACCAACTATATACCTGGAAGAAGGTTTATGAACAGTAAAACATGGAGCTCGAAAGGGCATTTGAGGGACCTTCGACCTTCGAGCTCGACCTTAGACACTGGGCCTAAAGACCCTTGACTTAGAGAACTCACATTTGACCTTGTTGTAGAGGCTAATCAATGACAGTCCAAGACGGGCCATTGCTCATATGATTTTTCGCTGAATATTTATTATTGGACTTCTAAGAAGAGTCCAAAGCGCTAGCCAAGCACACCAGAACAGTAAAACCCCCCCCACTCCCACACACCACACACCACACACATACTCCACACACACTCTCTCTCTCTCTCTCTTCGTCTCTCTCATCTTCTCTCTCTCTCCCACACACGCCTTCCCCCCACCAACACACACACACACACACACACTCACACACACACACACACACACACACATGCACCCACACCCACATCCACACGCTACTCCCACATATACGTAACCTTTGCACTCAGAGCTGCTTCGCCCCGTTGAGTAATCGCATAATGCATTCGGGTGTGAGTGTCCTCTGAGATATCACACACAAAGTGCAGCCTGAGAGGCAGGAGTAAACTGACCTCACAACACGGCCTTCCGCCTTTGATTTTGAATTCATCCAGTAGGTAGTTCTCTCTCTCTTCCTCTCTCTCCTCTCTCCTCTCTTCACACACACACCCCCACACACACACACACTAACACACACACACAACCACATCTCACACACACACAACAACTCAGCACACACACAACACACACACACACCACACACACACACACACACACACACGCATGCATACATATACACAAATAGCCTACATGTACAAACATGCATGCACACACACAAACACACACGCACAAAAACACACACACGCATATGCATATACATATACACAAATACATGTACACACATGCAGGCCTGCATGCACACGCTCACGCACACACTTACTATTTGTAGAACTGTTGTTATACGCTCCTTTTCCGCTCTTTTCTTCATGTAAATGGTGAATATTATTCAATTTCTATTCAGTGAGGTTTTTTTTTGCTTTTAAATAAAAAAATAATATTAAAAATTATCAAATGATGATCATCTGTCCCTTAGGACAAGCATGTTTTTAAACTTGGGTGTAGAGCAGGTTTACAGCACAATGCAAAAATAATACAATTACTGTATAATTAAATCTTTATCGAAACAAACTGCACATTTTTTGCGATAGACAACCTTGATCAATCTTAAACCTGGATTAAGTTTGTTTAATGAAAAGTATAATTGAATTTCAAACAGAAGGTTACCCACTTTTATTGCTGGGACATGCTGGGGACAATTTTTTGGTGCCCAACTTTCAAGAATCAGAGTGATGTGCATTCACAATGGCACTAATACAAATCACTGGTGGACTAAACTTTGGTTTTGAGAAACATATTAATATCAGTTATTGCAAGCGGAATTATTACTTGACAAAGTTCTCATGAAGACTAAGAACTATGACCTAATAGAACTTCTTTCTCGCAGGAATTAATTTACAAATCACCGAGAGGTCATGCCAGTTATAACTTATCCCCCTGTGCGAATCAGGCTTATACACTGTAAGTTGTGTGTGTGTGTGTGGGTGTGTTGTGTGTGTGTGTGTGTGGTTTGTGTGTGGTGGTTGTGTGTGTGGTGTGTGTGTGTTGTGTGTGTGTGTGTGTGGTGTGTGTGTGTTGTGTGGTGTGTGTGGGTGTTGTGGTTGTGTTGTAGAGTGATTGTGTGTGAGTCATATTTTCAGATTAATTGCAATATGCTTTGCTATCAATGATCTTTAAGTCGTCATTGGTTGAAATGCGAAGTCATTTCCTGCGGTAATGAAGGATTCCCTGAAAGCCTGATAGCTGAAGGTGAATGACACACACACACACACGACGAACACACCACACACACAACAACACACACACACACACAACACACACACACACACGACACACGCACACACACACAACACACACACACACACACACACACACACACACACACACACACACACACACCACACAACACCACAACAACACACAACACAATAGTGATTGCGAAATATCTGAACTAACTGGACAAAAGCCCAAAAATGTGTGATTGTGTTTGTGAATAGTGCGTTGTATGTATGTGTTTATATTTATGTGATGGACCCCCGTCACTGGTACGCGTGTGTCTGTTGTACCTGTGTGTGTCTGTGTGGTCTGTGTGTGTGTGTGTGTGTGTGTGTGTGTGGTGTTGCCCCGTGTTTGGTGGTGTGTTGCCCCCGTGTGTTGTTGTGTGTATGTGTGGGTGTGCGTGTGTGTGTAGATGTGTGTGTGTGTGTGTGTGGTGTGTGTGTGTGTGTGTGTGGTGGTACGCGCGCGCTGGGTGTGTGTGTGTGGAGTGTTGTGTGTGTGTGTTGTTGTGGAATGTGTGTGTGTGTTGTGAGTGTGTGTTGGGTGGTCCACAAAAAATATTATATTCATATAGGGAAAACTGAACATTCCACAAAAAATCGAATATGCTGATTATGCGTGCCTATAAGGTTCTGTCTGCTGATCTCTCTCTCCCTCCTGCAACAAGGCTTTTTTTTTTTTTCCCTCATTTTTTTTTTTTTTTTTTTGTCTTTTTTTCTTTCTTTTTTTTCTTTTTTTTTGTTTTTTTTGTTCTTTTTTTTCTTTTTTTTTTTTTTTTCTGTTTTTTTTTTTTTTGTGTGTCTTTTGTTTTTTTTTTTGCCCTGAACACATACATTACACACACCACACTCACGCACGTTCCACACACGAGCACAAAAAAACAGATCACGCACTATAGACAGACACAGCATCGCACGGCACGCACACACAAGACCACACAGCACACCACACACACACACACACAAACACCACACAGCCTCCTTCCTATCACACAAACTGAAACTCTTGTTTCTGTGCGAAATTATTTGCTCTTTCCCCCCCCTTCTCTCTCTCGCTCTCTCCTCAAGCACAAACCTCTCCTCCCTCCTCTCCTCTCCCAAGCTACACAAAATCTCAAAAATCACACACGGGCTTCTCTCCGCCTTCCTTCTCGCTCTCTCTCCTCTCTCTCTCTTCCCTCTCATCTCTCCCTCTCACCACCGCCATCTCCTCCTCATCTTCCTCTCCCTCCTTCTCTCCTCTCTCTCGCGCTCACTCCTCTCCTCTCTCCCTCCTGCCCCTCTCTCATCTCTCTCTCTCTCTCCTCTCTCTCTACTCCTCTCTCCACTCTCCCCTCTCTCCTCTCTCTCTCTCGCTCTCCTCTCTCCTCATCTCCCCCCTTCTCTCTCGCCTCGTCGGTCTCTCTCCTCTCCGCCTCCTCCTCTCCCTCTCTCCTATCCTTTCTCTCTCCCTCCTCTCCTCTCTCTCTATCCCTCCCTCTCTCGTGGTGTTAGAGGTTTAGGAGATGGCAATTGCAAAACCGAGGAGCTGCATAAACGCGATTCGATCGGATTACATGACGAAAAAATAATATTTTAAAATAAATGAAAACGCAGGTGAGCTGTCAATACTAATATGCTGAGACAATTCACTACTAGCTGAGGCATCTTCAAGAAGACTTAAACAACTAATCTTGCGGATGGTTGGACTTTGGAACTGGTTTGGTTTTGAAAATCATTGAAAAAAATTCCCATTTGTGTGGGAAGGAATCGCGGGGGGGGAGCAGATAGTGGTTTCAAAAAGCTGTTGCGGATGAAAAAATAACTTAGCTCCTGCATCTCTGTGTGTGTGTCCTAGTCTTTTTAGTCTCTAGAGACTCCCTCCAACGCACACACTAGTCGCACAACAGTTCTTGGAGTGAGTTATTTTTTAATTAGGCATCAGTATTATTGGTTTGGGGCCGTTAGGCCTCTCTCCTCGCTCCGTCTGGTTACTACTACGGTCAATGCAACACAGGCGCATACACACAGACACACAGAACACAACACACACACAACGAACACACACAACAATAACACACAAAACACCACACACACACACACAGACAACACCAACACACAGACGGGCACACAACACAGACACAACACACACGACACACACACACACAAGAGTCCCGCAAGGAGCAACACACACACACACACACACACACACACACACACATACACGTCACTGCCTAAAAAGCAGACATGCTACAGAATGATTACAGTAACATGGACGAAAGAAGAAAAATACAAATGAGATATGCACACATTGTAATTAGGTATAGCATCGGCATTTTTGGTAAGTCAATGACACCTGCTTCTCTGAGCACTAACCTCATAAAACCTCAACTCAGAGCAAACTTAAATTAATGGCATAAGGCTAAATCAAATTTTTGGTTTTTGCTTCGTACCCGTGGGGAGTACAAAAACCAACTGAAAGGGTACGGAAATGCGTATCCTGAAATGAGACTGTATTTACACTGTAAAGAGTTTACATGTGGTCAGGTTGCCAACTGGCACTGTTTGTTGTTTATATATCTATTCTGGTCTGGGTTGATGGGAATACAAATCTATTCAATGCCTGTTGTACCATTTGACCTGAGTTTTAAATCAAATGGCCAGTGTCTGCTATCATGTAAGAAACTGCCAAAAGGTAAACGATTATCGAACATTGTGGCACATAGGCAAAATGTGAATCCGCACTACTACATAAATGTCTGCACGTAATGGGGGCGACAAAGCAGGCTTGGGGAAAAAAATTGTGATGCTTGGAAAAAAATATTCTCTCTCTGTATTGTGCCTCTCTCTCTTCCTCTCTCTCTCTCTCTCTCTCTCTCTCTCCTCTCTCTCCCCCTCTCTCTGGTCATGCGCAGGCGCCCCTTTTTTCCT
>NW_026945335.1:0-5080 GCF_034702125.1 Engraulis encrasicolus | reverse complement strand
ATTTTTTTTTCGGCATTCGCAAACGAGTGGGCTTTTTATAGATGAAGTCACGCAGCCTCTAAAAATTTTCTGTTCAAAAACCCTCTGAAAAAAAAAAGGTTCTCACAAAAAACACACCACGACACGACACGCGCACGTACACCCCCAAACAACACACACCCAACCCCCAACACAAACAAACACACCCAACCACACACACACACACCACACACACACACACACACACACCACACACACACACCACAAAAACACCAAAACACACCACACACACATTCGCAGCTTTAACACACCTTCAGTCCTGTACACCCCTTTTTTTTTTTTCTTTTGAAAAAATTTCATTGGTTTTTAAAAAGTAGTGTGGTTTTTTTTTTTTAAATTTTATGTTTTTCTTTCGCATTTTATGCGGGTTAGATTCCATTAGAGAAAAATAATTTGTCAAGGCTCCTTACACCTACAGTCTCTGATTTCCAGTAACACAAAATTGCAGTTTATAATGGCCCAATTTTAAAAATAAACACAGTATAAACAATTACATCAGAGAGAATGCATGCAACATGAAATGTTCCCCACATTTTTGTGGTGACTTTTCTGTCTACGTATTTTAGGCCTATAAGTCTACTCTTGATGCTGTGTAAAAGTTTTTTCACACGGGTCCCATTTTTACATTTGTACTGTCGTCTATAGATTTTATGCCCCCGTAAATAGTCGGTGTACTTGTCTAAAACCTGTTCATAGGCTTTGGATAAAAATCTAACTTGGACTTTCAGTCATACGTAAGGAGGTAATTTTTTCCGTTGTATGTTTGGGGTCACACTACTGTTTCCCAAAATCTACAAAAACGGGCACAGATAGGGACGAGGTGGTCTTAAACAAATCCCCCTTTCCCCACGGGGCAAAAAAAACGCCTTCTTTGAACAGTTACTTCTTCAAACTTTTTATCACAAGTGGGCCATGTTGCATGTAATGTACAAATTCTTATGATCAAAAGAAATTAAATAAAAGGGCCCGATTACCTAATTTCCTCTACCTAGTAAGGCAGGGTCCTTTCCCCCCCCCCCACCCCCCCCCCTCCAGCCCTGCCTCCCCAAAAAGTCGTGCACTCCACTTATGCTAACAAGTGGCTTATATCCAAGTCCCGGCCCCTTTTGTCCATTTTTTGTTGTGTTTGTTTTCCCACCAGGGGGACCTACAGTGCGTGCGTTCACCCCGCTAAAATTTTCTTTTTTTTTAGTCATTTTTTCTTCTTTCTTTCTTTTTCTTTCTTTCTTTTTTTTTCTTTCTTTTTCTTTTCTTTTTCTTTTTTCTTTTTCTTTTCTTTTTCTTTTTTTCGTTCTTTCTCACTGTTATTCTTTTTAATTGTTTGTGGTCCGTCATGCGTTGGGTGTGGGGGTGTGTGTGGGGTGTGGGGGTGTGGTGGTGTGTGTGGTGGTGTGTGTTGTGTGTGTGTGGTGTGTGTGTGGTGTGGCAGACGATTCGCGCTCATCCCGATCGGTTTTCATCAGGGCTTCAACATTGCCAAAAACCCTGCTGGCTTCAAGAAGGAGTAAATCATTGAGGCTTGGGGGCTAGAGCACTGACTGCTGTTTTTAACTACACCACAAAGAAGGGGCCACTACTCGTGAGCGGGCGATCAGGGCCTCGTTTTTTTTGCAGTCTAGGATGGAGAGCGGGTGCGTTTCCAAATGACTGCCCAAACCCTTTTTGGTCCCAAAAAAAAAGAGAAAGCAAGAGCAAAAAAGGGTTTTCCCCTTTTAGAAAAGCCCATTACACACGGGAGTCAACCGCAACAGCCCAAAGTACTTTTTGACTAAATTTTTACCTTTAAATCCAACTCGTAAAAGACTTTTTACAATTTTTTTTCCAGACATGTTAATTGAACATAACAGCTGTGAATTTCCGAATAAAACTGCCGGGTGCTGTGCCTCACGGACGTAGCAAACCCTTGCCTCGTTTTCGTCAGCAGCCCTTTTCCTCACCACTCACTTCAACTCATCTCTTCTTCCTCCATTTCACTTTGCTTGTGGAGAGGCAATGTGTGAGCATCCAAGCGCAAATTCCAATTTCTACAGAAGCAAGCTGTGAGGTACTACTTATTACATTAGATTTCAGGAAGTGGGGGGCGGGGGGGTGGTAATTGAGCGAAAGAGTGAAAATGGGGAAGTGTGGGAGTGTGTGGGGCGGGATGGGTGGCGGAGTGATGTTGTGAAGGAGGGGGTCCTGTGGAGAAGCATGATGACTCATCACGATGAGCGGTTGCTTTGATTGCTGTAGAGACTGACTACTTGGGCATCACGAGCTGCAGAGTGCGGGAGGCAAGCTGTGGGGAGCGTGTGCTGTTTTTTTGTGCAGGCATTTTTCTCTGACTGAAAAGACTTCATTGGTTCATATAGTGTCTGATGGATGAATTGGACATGAGCCTGTGAGTTCACTGTGTTGACTTCGGCTCAGCCTGCTGATCTCCTGGCATGGAACAAAATATACAGAATTCCTTACATGTTAAACTTTTATCAGGTTAATATTTATTTACAGGTACATGAGTTATGAAAGCATGTCCATCAAGTCCTGTTCACAAATTCAACACAATATGACACATACATGGTATTTCCACACTGTTTTAGATTTCACCTGTCACTTCACACCACCAATTGTATTACATACAGTAGGAGATAGAGTTGGTCGGTTTTACAAAGATAATTTGCTATTATCTGTGGCAAAAAAAGAGTTTAAACCTCAAAATATATATTTTTATTTTTTATTTTTTTAAATACATTTTCTAAGGGCCTTTAATGCCTTTGTTTGACAGGACAGTCGAAGATGGTGACAGGAAGCAAATGGGTCAGAGAGACAGGGGAGGATCAGGAAATGACCCCGGCCAGACTCGAACCGGGGTCCCCGTGGGTGGGCATGCAAGCCCAAATGTGGGGGGCTTAGCACGCTGCGCCACAGCGCCCCTCAAAAATATATTTTCTAATATTCCATAGGACGTCTTCAACTATAATCACCTGTCCATACAAATATGGAAAAGTCAAAACAAAAACAAATCAACTCGTACTCTTGGGTATACAGGGCAGGTTATACAGCACAACAAAAACAACATCATGCATGTTGTGCGGCGCCATAACCCTCTGCCGCTATGTGGAATACCAACTACTCACTTCATTGTGGTGGGCCTCTGGCCATCTGACCTTTGCTGGGAAAACATTCATTCTTAAATTCATAAAGGTCAGCTGCCAAGGTTGGTCATCGGCGCACTCATGGATTATCCCTCCTGTTGGAGCGTTAGTTAAGCCTGTGAAATAAGAGCCGACCTTTTCACCCCTGCATGGCGGTGCTGCAATTCCATTGGACGACTTGTTTACTGTCTCCCTGTGAAACCAACCTTCCTCTCTTGTTGGTACGCTTTTTCCCTGCACTGAACCACTGCTTGGTTTGCTGCTGTACACTTCATTGTAATAATGTAGTGTTTCTCAACCGGGGAGAGAAGTGGGTACAGCCCCCACAGGGTGGGCATCATTGGGGAGCTCGTAGGGGGGGCCAATTGTAGACAGGGGATAATTAACCAGGGGCGGCATTGCTTAGTTGCTTGGAGGCATTTAGTCCATTTGGAATTTTTTTTTGATAACTCTAAAGGAGGCATTTTGATGAGGTCCAATGGAGCGTTTGGAGGCTTGTGATGAAGCCAAGGGTGGGGCGTTTTGTTCAACAAAAAAGGTTGAGAACCACTGGTTATAACGTATCATTTTACAAGCACCTTTTGTAAAATAACAGTTAACAATTTTTCCTTTATGTCTATGGAAATAAAAAAAACTCTTGTTTTTAAGTTACATTTAATTATTAAACTAGCTAGTGAATGAGAAAGTATAACCAGTTTGAGGAAAAGCTGGAACATCATACTTCTATATACAGTTCGGTCCCCCCACCCTACAAATGCACACCCTTTACCGAGGTAATGCCACGTCATTCCCAACCTCGGTACGTACCGGGCCTTAGCTGCAGGTGTACCCCCAAACAACCGCCCGGAGGTGGCACTTTGGGGAGCGCTTGGAAATGTTTTAGACGATGCTGACCGGCATCCATATAATATTATGCTCATATTCACCCATGCACGCACCGATTCAGCGGATTACACAAACATGCCTATAAATTGTGTGAGAACACACATCCAGGAAGTAGGAAGGAGTCATAAAAAAGAATAGCTATAATAATGTCACATGAAATTTCTTTTTTTTTTAAATGATTGATCGGGTATGAATTGCATTAATGTGCAAGCTTCTGACAAAATGTTAAAATTGAGTGTAGCCAGAAGCCATACCGATTATCGCATCGCAAGATTTGGATTGAAACGTTCTAATATTGCAACTTCAGACTTGTTGTGTCTGGATGTGGACTACTTTTTCGTTTAGGTAAAAATTACTGAGAGTGCAATACACCTCAACCGCAGTAACCTAACAGCGCTTCCGTATTGAGCGTGTAAGGCGTTGGCTATCTTTATCTCACAATCGCCAACAATGCTGGGGCGATACACCTAACCTTACACTTCCGCTAATTGAATTTTAATGTTGTCACATTTGGCAAAAACATTAGCCAATGCGGAACTGATATTGCTGTTTTCGTGCTCAAATTAAGTGTAACCAACTGTCGGGTTATGTGTCGCAGGTGAGAAAGTGCGCCTTTTTCCAGCCGACACCTCTCCTTGTTAGACCAAAATACCCTGGAGAGTACTCCGTACACCACAAATACGCCAAGACACAAATATTGAGTTTTTAAAATAATATTTATTAACTAACAGAAATCTAAAAGAGTTCCCGGGCACCCCAAATCTATACAAGTCCGAAATTCCAAATTCCTTGGAGATCCCTCCCCCACCAGTCATCCCGTTTCGACGGAGGGGGAGGAGACGGTGGCCAGGTGTCCATCCATTGCGAGTGCTGGGGAGACAGGAAGAGGCTTGAGTGACCAGTAGGCTTGATTCCTAGGCAGTCCAAATGACACTCAACTTCCATAATTAAAGTAGGCTACGCAGGTAATCGCTTTGCACTTATTCCACCGTGATTTACAACAATGCACCCTGCTAGGGTTC
>NW_026945334.1:0-5052 GCF_034702125.1 Engraulis encrasicolus | reverse complement strand
GTAAGGCGCCTTTTAAAATAAAAGGGGCTTTGGGCGGTTCATTGAAGCATGATGGTAAATTGATTCTAATCGGCACAGGTATGATGGTAGGGCAGCTTTGAAAAGTGATGGGATGACTGCTTGGCTCGGCAAGAGCAATGTTAAAGATGTCTAGTGAAGACATCCTTCAGCTCTTCCTGCAGATTGAAGCAATCATTCAACACTCGGACCTGGTAATGTTTCCTGGGCCAGCTGCATTGGGGCGTGGGTTGATTGGTGGCCAGTGTCCTCTTAACAACTGGGCAGAGAGGACAGGTAAAGCGGTTGATCTTCGGGGGGGAAGGGGGAGTTTTCTGTGGATGAGTGTCATTTTGTGGCCTTCAAACAGCTGTTCAAAGAAACTGTTGCAGGGTCGTTAGGAGGCAGAGGTGTTGTTGTCACACAGCTTCGTGGTGCACGGCTTATAGTCTCGTGATGGCCTGTATGGCCCTGCCACAGGCATCAGTATATGTGTGTACACATTAGTTTGTGAGGCTCTGTAGGCTACTGTACTGACTACAAAAATGAATGAATAATAATTTTTAAAAACAAAACAGAAACAGATATAGATCGATCGATCGATCGATCGATCGATCTATCTATCTATCTATCTATCTATCTATCTATCTATCTATCTATCTATCTATCTATCTATCTATCTATCTATCTATCTATCTATCTATCGCAAAAATACCGTAAATGCCCTGTTAAGTTCTCTGTCTGTCTGTTTGTCCATCTGTGTGTCTGTTTCTCGATTTATCTGTCTGTTGTGTCACTTATGTGTGTATTATCCTATGTGTCACTTGTAACTGTTTATTTCATGATGAGGAAAACCACCTCTCCAAACATCTGCTCATGAATGAAATCAAGGTATGTTTTGAGCCGCTCCAGGAAGCCACTCATGGTTAAAAAATCATTTAGGAGCCAAGGTTTAACTCCTGTATTGATGAGAGCATCGATCCACGATCACCATATTGATTGCTACTCCCTCTGTGATCACATACATTCCTGAAGGTCAACCGTAATGACAGTGAATACCACACACTAACCCTCCGATTACCTTGTTTCTTTAAGCTGCTTTTTATTGATTGGACAGATAATTATGTCAGTTTATTTTCCTCTCACAATGAAAGACCGTAATTACAGAGGAGATGTTTTTTGTTGACAGCCAAACTGTATCTACCTGGCTCTGCCTCATATTTCTCTCTCTTTGAAATCGGCACCTTGATAGAGATTTTATAATGCAGTAAAATCTAACAGTTGTTCTCCATATTTGGCCCATTTCTTGA
The DNA here is from genome assembly GCF_034702125.1 of Engraulis encrasicolus. NCBI lineage: Eukaryota > Metazoa > Chordata > Actinopteri > Clupeiformes > Engraulidae > Engraulis > Engraulis encrasicolus. Next base: position 3,745 of record NW_026945334.1, on the reverse strand, counting down.
AACTGAGATGACATTCTCCAATTAACATGGACAAATCCCCAAAACCAACTCACGATTTGTCACAACAGAACACTGTGTCTCATTGATTTCATAATATTTCAAATGCTTTGTATATGTCTCAAGTGTATAGTGGCCTCTTTACAAATGGGTATGTGCTCTACACGTAACACAATGCGCGTAGCATTTAGCACCTTTTCCAAATAAGTAGACCTTGCTTATCTGAACTGAGTCAAGTTTCCATCTAATGGTTGGTAGTCAAAAATAGTCATTGAGGCATAATATTTTCACTATTTCATTGAAAAATACATGTATGAAATTGCATTTGGGTTGAACATTGAATAGTGACAAGTTTGTTAAATGTTGCAATGTACACTAGGCCTATGTATTTCCCCTCCACGCCTATACAATGGCCAAAGGGAGCAATGTGTATTTTGACACAAAACTGTTTTGGGAGGATCAGAGAAATTGAGCTAGTAATTTTTTTCTTTAAATCTTATTGCTTGTCTTTAAATGGTTCTTTGAATGGTACTGGATCCTGTCTAACCTGAAAAACCTACTGCAGCCCTACACGCCCTGCACAGGTCTCTCTGATCTCAGGACAGGACCTCCCTCCCTGGTTCCACCCACTACCAAAGGACCGAAACAAGGAAGAAGCCACCTTCAGTTCCTATGCCGCAAAGGCCTGGAACAGTCCTGCCTGAGAGGCACAAAAACTGCTTCAACGACAAACTGTTTTAAAAACCAGGCTAAAGACGTACTTCATTCTCCCTTGGCCTAATGCCTAGGTCTTTCCATACCCAACAGGCCTCTGGGATAAGGGAGTTTTTTAAACCTTTTTATGATTTTATTTTATGGTTTTTATTAAACATTTTTATCTTCACTTTTGCTTTTACGCAAACATATTTTTTAAATTCTATTTATTATATTATTTTAAACGTACATCATCGCCCTTTCCCTATTCTTTATTTTTTATTGTATTTTTATTTTTCTTGTGGTTTGTGAAGCCACATTTGGGTTGCTTTTAGTATGAAAATGATGGCTCTAAGCCAAATAAATTTGGGGCCTTGGCCTTGCCTTGCCTTTTGGCTTGGTAATCCCGAAAATTGTGCTGAACCAACGCATTATATAAAAAGGGGGGCTAACAAATCAAAGAAAATGAGCCAGAGTGAACTTGAGAGTGGATCTATTCAAATTGTTATGGTAGCTGGACTTATGCCAATGAATGGTTGGCAGGTTTTTTTGGGAAACCATGTGGCAAGTTTTGGCAACATGGCATTTTGCTCCAGTGACCTGAATATGTTTGTTCAGCAGTAACCAAAATCAAATGATCTTACAAATATGAGGAATGTCATCTTGGGTTTTCAAGAAATGACCGCCAGATAGCAATTGCAGAAAACAACTTGTAATTTATGGCCTATATAATACAGTAAAATCGTCAATCTGGGGCAGTTACCCTACTGCTAAGGGATTGTGTCTTCGTTTCAAGAAAGGTCTGGCAGTACAAGCCTGGTGAACAGTAGTAGGAGTGGGAGCGAGCAGGACACTACTGATTTTTTTGCCTCCCACACACTGACTTGTCCACGCAATCAATTCTAGTTCGCCTCATAAAATACCATAAGTAAGTATCTCCATCTGCCCTATTCCATGTGTGCATACAGGGAAGTTGAAAGGTGGAATACGGATCAGTTGTCCCGGGCCCAGGGGGCTCATTACATATCTATTGGAGGGGGCACTTTCAGATAGCTTTGTCCCCAGCCCAGTCAAGGCTGTCAGCAGCCCTGTGTGTGTGCGTACGTGCGTGGGTGCGTGCGAGTGAGTGTGTGTGTGTGTGTCAGTGCTTGACACTAACTTTTTCGCTTACCAGCCATTTTGGCTAGTGGTTTTCCTGACTCACTAGCCATTGGGCCTTTTCACTAGCCATAATTTCTTAACCATCATAGCAGCTTTAATGAATTATACAATAGGCAGTAATAATGTAATGTAGGCTAATATAACATAATATAATATAATATAATATAATATAATATAATATAATATAATATAATATAATATAATATAATATAATATAATATAATGTAATATAATATAGGGCCTAATATAATATAATATAGGGCTTAATTATTAGAATTGTTAGGCCTATTAACTGGTCCATGCATGCATGCATGGAAAGAACAGATTTACTGATCTGAGGAATGGCATATAGCCTATAGGCTATTGACCATGCAGAAACACCAAGCACAGTGTTGTGGAAGGGCACAAATGTAAGTTACACGAGAGCAAAATATTTTCGTCTTAGATCTGAAAGGCACTTTCTTCATATAGGCCAATCTGTGGAGGTCGCCGTCCAAATTGATGCGCAAAGTAGATAGCAAAAGTCATTGCCAAGTTCGCCTGTCCTCGGCCTCGGTCTTGGATGTGGAATAACACCTCTTTTGGAATATTTTCTTATAGTATCCACTAAAAAGCGCACACAGATGCAGTAACTACAGAAGGGGCTACGACTTCCTCTCATTTCGTTTAATATTGAGTTATTTAAAATACAAACGGACGCAAGGCGAAACGGGCAAGGGACATGCTTTTGTGCAGTCTGGAAGGCTACACTAACTGCGCATTGTTTAAGCCCGGTTTGACAGTCAGGAACAACAGCACGGAGGAATATTAAGGTATGAAGACTTACAGGCAAATCAGAAAATAATTTAAACCGAACATTATTAATGCTGCATGTGTCCTTGTCTTATCACTGCGCTTTAGTCTCGAGACTTTCACAAGACAGACTGGCGTGTTTTCCTCTGGCCATGGTCATTTTAATGTCCACTACTACTAAGTATTGTACTAATGACAGATTGCAAAACAGGTCAGTTGAGATGAACTTCGCTACTTTATTTTCACGATTTTCACACAGGTGGCACGTGACACAGGTGCTTCATGGGTATTGTAGGCTCGCGAAATCGCATTAAGTCAGGTAAGCACAGACGGTCCAAGGAAAAAAATACAAAATGCGGTGCCTCATCATTCAGAATAGTAACGGACCCGCCAACGCCGAAATTCACCCGCATTTGGCTAGCTGGCGAGTGTTAGTGTTAAGCCCTGGTGTGTGTGTGTGTGTGTGTGTGTGTGTGTGTGTGTGTGTGTGTGTGTGTGTGTGTGTGTGTGTGTGTGTGTGTGTGTGTGTGTGTGTGTGTGTGTGTGAGAGAGAGAGAGAGGAGCCGAGAGAGGAGATGAGAGAGTGAGAGCTTAGAGAGACCGAGAGAAGAGACGGAGAGACGAGAGATGAGAGACGAGACGAGAATGATTGTTAGCCAGTTTTTGTAAATTGTATCTGTAGACTCGTAAAATTCGGATTGTAACCCTTAGAATCAGTGGTTTTCAAATTGGGGCCCCGGGGAGCCCTGGGGTGTGGTGCTAGGGGGACCCGCGCTGCAGGTATGGCAGGAAAACTATAGCACAATTTTTATTTAAACTAGACTAGCATCTCTTTGAGAAAATGCTAAAAGTGGCTTTTTTGTGGGGGCCCAAATCATATATATGCTGTTTTGTTTGTTTAGAAAATGGGTTTGAAGATCGGGCAAAGACACGGCAGCCCAACCACGTGAGCTAATTTTCTGCGCCGACAGCTTCCCCCAACAATCAGAGGATTGAGTTGTGTGCATCCAGGGTTGTGCAGGCCAGGGGAAAATCAAAAATTGAGGACGCCATGTATAGGCATTTTGTAGTAAAAAAAAATAACATAATCTAACTTAGCTAA
>NW_026945333.1:0-5071 GCF_034702125.1 Engraulis encrasicolus | reverse complement strand
AGGCCACTAAGAAATTGAAGAGGCACACTTCCCTTTTCACCTTAACCCTGTAAGCAGGACCAGTGACAAAACTGCAGTGTGAGAAAGGCAGCTGTAACACATTTGCCCACCCCTGTAAACAAAAAAGAGTCCCTCCAGTCTTTTGCAAAAAATAAACAAATGGTCCACTGTCTCCTCCTCCCCACAGAACAGGCATTCCCTCCCCACTGCTGGATTCAGGTGCGCTATGTGCCTATTGGTGGCTAGAGTAGAGTAGAGTAGAGTAACATTTATTGATCCCGAAGGAAATTTAGGTGTCTAGTAGCATACATACAAAAATAAATAAATTGATTATTTCACATTAAACATTCAGATATAAAAAAGTCTCTCATTGCAATAGTTATTACTGATTGTTGAAGGAGGGGTGGGAGGCGGATGTAATGGGGGCATGGCGGGTGTGTGTGTGTGTGTGGGAGGGTTATGCTGTCCAGTCACCAATAACAATCTCTTTCATTGTGTTGTTCTGAGTTGTTGAGTTAAATAGCTGGATGGCCCTGGGGACAAAGGACTTACGCAGCCTGTCAGTCTTGCAGGGAATGGCAAGGAATCTGTGGCTGAACAGACTTCGCTGGTTGGCAAAGACTGAGTGCAAGGGGTGATGGTCATTGTCCATTATAGAGTCCAATCTGCCCAATGTCCTCTTTTCAGCTGTGGTACTAAGAGCCTCCAGTTCTGTACCAACAACAGAGCCTGCTTTCCTCACTAGCTTGTCCAGACGTCCAGCATCCCTCCTCCTAATGCTCCCGCCCCAGCATAAGAAAGTACACTAGCCATGACAGACTGGTAAAACATCTGGAGGAGTCTGTTGCAGACGTTAAATGATTTAAGCTTCCTCAGAAAGTAAAGCCTGCTCTGTCCTTTCTTGTAGACTGCATGTGAATTAACTGACCAGTCCAGTTTACTATCAAGATGTACCCCCAGATATTTGTAGGTGCAGACTGTCTCCACTGTCTCCCCCTCAATAGAGACAGGCACGAGGGGTGGGGTTGTTCGCCGGAAATCAACCACCATTTCCTTTGTTTTGGTGGTGTTCAGCTGCAACTGATTGGTCCTACACCATCTAACAAAGTTCTCTACCAGTCCCCTGTACTCCCCCTCCTGCCCATCTTTAATACATCCAACAATGGCAGTGTCATCTGAGAATTTCTGCATGTGGCAGGTCACAGAATTGTAGCTAAAGTCAGTGGTGTATAGGGTGAACAAAACCGGGGAGAGCACCGTTCCTTGTGGAGCTCCAGTGCTACTGATCACAGTCTCTGATGTTAAGTTACCCAGTCTGACAAACTGGGACCTTTCTGTGAGATAGTCAGTAATCCAGGTAACAAGCCCTGTTCCCACTCCCATTTGCAGTAGCTTGTATCTTAACAGAAGTGGCTGAATAGTGTTAAAGGCACTGGAAAAAATACAAGAACATAATACCACACCGCACTGCCGCCTTTTGACCCAGGTGAGAGTGTACCCAATGTAGAAGATACAAGAGAGATTCCTCTAACTCCCACACTGTCCTGAAAGGTAAACTGGAGGGGATCCAGAGCAAGGCAGACCTGTGGCTTGAGATGGTTAATCAGCAGCACACGTTCAAAGGTTTTCAAGAGATGTGAGGAGAGGGCAACAGTCCTGTAGTCATTTAGTTCTTTTGGGTGTGGCTTTTTGGGTACTGGTAAAATGCCATTGATGTCTTCGCACAGTGACTGACCTTGCCTAGCAGTAGGGCTCTTATTGAATAGGTGTTTGAAGAGGCTGCAGCTAACACCACAGCACAGTCCTTCAACATTCTAGCACCGACGCCCAACTGGGCCTGCAGCCTTGGGTTTTGAGTCTGCACAGGGCACCTCTCACCAGATCAGCAGTGACCCTGAGGGTTGGGCGTAGGGGGGACAAGAGATGAACCAGTGGATGTTGTTTGTTGGTGGTGGTGCTGGTAGGTATTGCTCGATTGATTCCCAAGGTAGGGCAAGACAAGTTGGTGTCGATTGTAGAGTATGCAGGGTTGGTAAACAGCGGTGGGGACTGGGAAACGTCAGTTGTCCATAGGCAGATAATGTTGGGGGAGAGATGAGGAGAGAGATAGTATGGGAAAGAGTTTATAGTGAAGGGATTGGTAGTCAGAGGTGGGGGCTGGGGATGTGTGTTGTCCATAGGATGGGGCGGATGGAAAGTGGGGCTGGGGAGAGGAGAGATAAAGGTGGGACATTAGGTAGCATTGGGGGGTGTTGGGAAGATGAGATGGCAGACAGAGAGTAGCTCAATGTCAGAGGCAGGAGGGGAAGTCACTTGGGGAGTGGACACTTAAACTCTCCCTGTCCATGTCACTACTAGAAGTCACCCCAAAGCCAGAGTTTATTGTCGAACCTGTTATAAAAACAGTTTAAGCTCGTTGGCTCTGGAGGCGTCACCAACAGCCCATCCTGCTTTTCACTCCACACCCAGTCAATTTTCATATTCCCTGCCATACCTCCTTCATGCTGTTGTTATGCATTTGGTCCTCTACCTTCCTCCCTAATGCCTCCTTTGCTGCTTTAAGGCTGTATTTTAGTTGATGTTGTAACAGTCCTCAGCTCGGCCAAATTGCACCTCCTGAAAAGCATTCTTCTTTTTCAATGAGTAGCACCTTGACCTCACTGGTCCACCCATGGCTTGTTATTGGGGAAGCAGCGCACTGTTTTTGTGGGTACAGCAATATCAAAACAGAAGTTCAGGTAGTCTGTAATGCATTCGGTTGCCTCCTCCAGGTTATCACTACTCTGTAAAACTCCCCAATCAGTGCACCCAAAGCAGTCCTTTAATGCCTCCTCTGCTTCCGGGGACCATTGCCTGAAGGTGCATGTAGTGACCGGGAGTCTCTTAACTTTTGGGATGTAGAGTGGCTTAAGATGTACAAGGTTGTGGTCAGAGTTACCAAGAGGAGGAAGTGGGGTGGCACTATAAGCACCTTTCTCATTTGCATAAAGGAGGTCAATTGTTTTGTTTTTCCTGGTTGCGCAGTTCACAAACTGATAAAAATGTGTGAGGGCTATGGCTCCATGAACTAAACGCCACTGTAAATCAGCAGCACGTTTCTCCACTGGAGGCTTATATAAGGACCTCCAGTATGCCCTTGAAGAAAAAGCTGGCCCAAACAGCTCCGACCACCTCCATGCCCCCGCTCTTCCCAATCTAAGACAGGATCCTCACTTTGAACCCAGGAGTCGTAGAGAGCTTTTCATTGCAGAAAGTCTGTGAAGAGTCTTGGCTCCATTGCCTCCATGCCACACACGGAACCCCTCCCCTCCCCAGCATGAACAGCGGTGAAGGCATTGCTTATTTTCACAGGGGGAAAACCGATAGGATGTCCTCCACCCCAGCACTTCTTGCGGCTGCATAGTTCCCAACTCCTCCCTGCAAGCCCCCGGCAGTACTGAGTCTGGAACTCCTCAAGCAGTTTAGTGGAGGAGCCTGCCCCGACCTGAACTGCAGTTGTCTCCATTCAGGCTTTCGGCCAGACCTCCACCCAGCACTGTCTCTCAGATGGGCCAGAACGGTGATTCCAGCCTTCACAAAATGCCCTTGTATGCTCCATGAGGACAGCAGCTGATTGTGGAACAAGGGTTCGTCCAAAATCCACTCCTTTGGTTCAGAGGAGATTCTCTCGATCTTAAAAGTCCTAGACCATGCAGACAACATGGACCGATATGTTGGTGTCCAGTCCGATGAGCGATCCAGCTGCTCCGCATCCATCAGAAACACCTGCCGGTCATGCCTGCTCAACGATGCCGATCTGAGGGATGGAGTAGGCGGAAGCTTCCCCGCCCTCCCCCACACCACACCCTCCTCATAAACATACGTCACTGCGCCGCCTGTAACCTGAAGGCATCCAGGCGACTCCGTATGTCGACTAACCCTTGCCCCCCCTCACACAAAGGGAGGAAAAGGACCGGGGCAGGAAGCCAGTGCTGCCCTGACCAAAAAAAGTTCACTAGTCTTCTTTGCAGTTCTTTTATCAGGTCCTCTGGTGGCTCCAGAAAGAGAGAGAGAGAGAGAGAGAGAGAGAGAGAGAGAGAGAGAGAGAGAGAGAGAGAGAGAGAGAGAGAGAGAGAGAGAAAGAGAAAGTTAGAGTTGTGGTATGTGATGAGAGAATAGAGAGAGAGAGAGATGGATATGGATGGAGAAGAGAGAGAGGGTGATGAGAGAAGGAGAGAAAGGGGGATGAGAGAAGGAGAGAGAGAGGGGTAGAGGTAGAGAGATATATATTGATGTATGGTGATGGGAGAAGGAGAGAGTGGGTAATAGGAGGAGAGGGAGAGAGGGATGTGGTTGGTGATGAGAGAAGGAGAGCGAGAGAAAGAGAGAGAGAGTGGGGGATGAGGTTCGGGGATGAAGCTATTGAGGTTCGGGGATGAGGCTGGCAATTATGTTGTTGAGTGGAGGCAATGGAGCGAAGTGCCACAGAGTAACCTTGTCATAAAGCAAGAGGTGTGTGTGTGCGTGTGCGTGTGCGTGTGCGTGTGTGTGTGGCCATACGGAGTAACCTTGTAATAAAATCTGGCAGTGGCTATTTGTGGTGACAAACAATATGATTGGTGCACACAGCACACAAACACACACGCATACACACACACACACACACACACTCGTATGACCTGGGTAACCGAAATTCCAATTCTTTTGATGGAACCCGATTAAAAGCTAAGGTTCTACATGGAATCCGCAACGTGCCTTGTCCTGTCGGAACCCACGTTTCGGGTTCCTGAAGTCTGACTGTCAGAGCAATAACATGTGTGTTTAATCACGCGCTCATTACAGCCAAATCACAAGTGTCGACAAATTGACCACGCACCACCACTTCCTCCCGAATACGCACCTTATAAAAAACGATTGATAAGACAGCTGACATATCAAAAACCAGCCTGATAGAAACTAATTGAGAAAACAAAAACATGCCGACGAAAGCGTGTCTATATTTCAGGAAAGTAGATACGGAAGGAAGCGCGCTGCAATATACTGCGATAAACTAATAGGCTATCAAGCAAGAATGGCAATACAAATCCAACCT
>NW_026945332.1:0-5077 GCF_034702125.1 Engraulis encrasicolus | reverse complement strand
ATTTCAGCCCGGCGTTACGACAAATTTCGAAAAAGTGATTTTTTCCCTTTTTCAGAAAAAATCATAAAACCTGTTTCCAACAGTTTCCCCGAAGTCCAAAACGACTGACTGCCCTAAAAACACACAAAAAAAAAAATTTAAATTTTTGAATTTTTAAAAAATCGAAAAAGCTTTTTCATTTTTCAAAAAAAAACTAAAAACTTTTTCCAAAAGGGGTTTCCCGAAGTACCAAATCGACTGACTGCCTCTAGAAACACACACACACAAAAAAAAAAAGTTTTGAATTTTGAACTTTTTGAAAAATTTCATGACCGGCGATATGCGACAAATTTCGAAAAAGTGACTTTTTCACTTTTTCAGAAAAAATCATAAAACCTGTTTCCAACGCTTTCCCCAAATTACCAAATCGACTGCTGCCTCTAAAAACAAAAAAAAGAAAAAAAAAAAATTGAATTTTAAATTTTTTAAAAAATTTTCATGCCGGGATAGCGAAAAATTTCGAAAAAGTGATTTTTTTCCCTTTTTCAGAAAAAAATCATAAAACCTTTTTCCAAAAGCTTTTCCCGGGGTCCAACGACTGACCCCTCTAGAAAAAAAAAAAAAAAAAAAAAATTAAATTTTGAATTTTTTAAAAAATTTTTCATCCCGGCGATATGCGAAAAATTTCAAAAAAGTGACTTTTTCACTTTTTCGAAAAATTTTAAAAAACCGTTTCCACAGCATTTCCAAAAGTCCCAAAATCGACTGACTGCCTCTAGAAACACACACAAAAAAAAAATTTGAATTTTGAATTTTTTGAAAAATCGAAAAAGTGACTTTTTCACGTTTTCAGAAAAAATCATAAAAACTGTTTCCAACAGCATTTCCGAAGTACCAAAAGACTGCTGCTCAAAAAACACCCCCCAAAAAAAAAAAAAAAGTTTTGATTTTGAACTTTTAAAAAATTTATCCGGCGATATGCGAAGAAATTTTCGAAAAATGATTTTTCACTTTTTCAAAAAAAATATAAAACCCTTTTTTCCAACGCATTTCCGAAGTACCAAAATCGACTGAGGCCTTAAAAACCCCAAAAAAAAAAAAAAAAAAAAAATTTAAATTTTTAATTTTTTGAAAAATTTCATGCCGGCTATAGGGAAAAATTTCGAAAAAGGATTTTTACTTTTCAAAAAAAAATTAAAAACTGTTTCCAACACCCTTTCCGGTACAAATCGTGCCTCTAGAACCAAAAAAAAAAAAAACAAAAAAAAAAAAATTTTAAATTTTGAATTTTTTTAAAAATTTTTGACCGGCTTTTTGGACAAATTTCCGAAAAAGTGGACTTTTTACTTTTTCAGAAAAAAATATAAAAACCGTTTCCACCAGCATTTCCGAAGTACAACAGTTCAAAAGTTCAAAGTTCAAAGTACAATTATTTGCCATTTGTGCATACAACTCAGTAGGTCCAAGCACATAGGGAACTCTTGTGCAGGCCCCCTCTGAGTCAATAAATAGAATTAAAATAGAAAAAATAGGAAGACAAAAATACAGTAAAAAGTGATAAAAATCAAAGAGGTCCAAAATACATAAGAAAAAAAGGTGGATAAAAGGTTCTTTTTTGCCATCAGTCTCACTTGTTGCTGGGAAGAAACTGTTGAAAACCCTTGCTTTTCCTGGTAGGAATGCTGTGCCGCTCTACTGTGTCTCAGTGTGTATGTGCAGGTTCTGTTGTTTGAGCAGAGAGTTACCTGGGATGGAGTGGGTCTTTAAATGATTCTCTCTGCTCTCCTATGGCTGCGCTGCACATCTCTGGAGTCCATGGAGGGAAGTTTGCTGCTGCCTATTAATCCTCTCTGCAGTATTGATTATTCGTTGCAAAGTCTTCCTTTCAGCCTGAGGGATGTTGCCATACCAGACAGTGATGCCAGTTGTGAGGATGCTCTCTACAAGTCCTCTGTAGGCCTGGGTAAGAGGGCGGCTTTTTGGTTCAGTCCAGCCTTCCTAAGAATCTAATAAAGTACAGCCCTTTGCGGGGCTTGTGTGTCACGAGTGGATTGTGGGGGTTCAGACTCCAGCTCAGGTTTGATGTTACTTGCATGCCTAGGAATTTATGACTGTCAGCCCTCACCACCCTCTGTCCCTTTAATGTGCCAGTAGGCTGTAGGGGAGGAGGATGTTTTCTAAAGTCCACTATTAATTTCCCTCGTCTTGTCTGTGGTGAGGAATGAGGTCGTTTGTCTCCCCATAGTCAATGATGTAATTCACAACAGACCTGTATCCGGACTCGTCCCCTTCTTTAATGAGCCCCAGGATGGTAGTGTCATCCAGCATAATTGATGATGATGGTGTTGTCATGGCTTGAGAGAAAGGTCCTGGGTATTACAGTGAGAAGGAGTTTAGGACTGAGGCAGCAGCTTTGGAGATATACCGTAATGAAGTGAGCAACAGAGGGACACCCGCCCCCAATTCTCACCACCTGTGGTCTCTCTATAAGGAAGTCCAGTATCCAAATTTACAGGTGGGAGTGGGGAGGCCACAGGCCTGTCAGTGTCTCAATCAAGTCTGCCTGGGTGGATGGTGTTGAAGGCGTGAACTCGTAGTCCAGGAAAAGAATTCTGACATACGCTCCGCTACTTCCTCCAGGTGCTCCAATGGGTGGTGTAACAGCTATTGCTACTGCATTCATCCAATGATCGGGTGGGACGGTAGGCAAACTGGAAAGGGGGGTCAGCTAGTGTCCTGGACTGTATAATTTATATGGGCTTTAAGACCAGTTTTCCAAGGCACTTCATGGCGACTGATGTAAGGCCCACAGGCATGAAGTCCATTAAGAGTTTTGTGTTTTTTTTTTTCTGGGGGGGGTGCTTTTTGGAAAACTGGTACAAATAGTTGATTTTTTAAAAATCTGTGGACAACTGCTTGAGATAAAGATGAATTAAAAAATGTCTGATATCACACCAGCAGTTGTTTCACTGCAGGCCTTCAGCACTCTGGGGGTAAAACCCATCCGGGTCCGGTGGCTTTGTGGGGGTTTTACGTGCTTCAGGACTTAAGGGACGTTGTGTGTGAGGTCACTTGGTGGGCTGTCGAGGGTGGCGTCGCCAGGGGCTGCCGCGCGTGTGTGACTTTTATAGGGTTGTCTGTGTTCAGTCTGTCAAAACCCGGAATAGAAAGGGGTTAAGCTGATCTGGAAGGGGTAGTGTTCTCTGGAGTCTGTTAGATGTTGTTGTTCTCCGATAATTTGTACACTGACTGAATTCCCTGCCACATCCTGCGTGTGTTCTGGCTATTACAGTGGATTTCCAGTTTGTGGGAATGGGCCCTTTTTGCTGCTCTGATGGACCGTTTTGCAGCTCATAACGTGCATTTCTTGTATTCCACCTGGTCTCCCGTCTTGAAGGCCTCCTGCCGGCAACATGCTCTTATGTTTCACATCCCCATTGAACCACGTTTTGTGGGTGGGAAACACACGCACAGCCCTAGGGGGAGCACGAGTGGACATGCACCAGCTGAGTTAGTCACTCACAGTTTCTGTAGACTCAGGATGTCCTCAGTGGCCTCTTAAAACCACTCCAGTCAGTGGTCTCTAGGCATCCTTGCAGGGTTTCCTGTGCCTCTTCTGTCCAGGTGTTGACCATCTTGACACTGACTGGATGGGTTTTGAGTCTTTTTGGCATATAACTGGTTTGAGCCTAATTGCCATGTGATCAGACTTTCACCAAAGTTGGGTTTTGGCTCAGCTACAAAGGCAATTTCTGATGTTACTGTAGCAGTGATCTAATGTTTTTTCACCCCGGTGGGAAAATTACAAATTGATACATTTTAGGCATGTATTTTCGCAGATTAACAGTGATAAAAGTCCCCCAGGATAAATATTGGCAGCGTCAGGATACTTGCCCTTTCGTGCGCATAAATCATGTCATGTAACTCCCTTCCAAAAGCTGCGGAGGTCTTCTTTCGCTGAGGGAGGGATGTACAAACACAGACAGAACTATGCATTGAAACTCTTGGGGCAGATAGAAAGGCCTTAGATTCAGAGTAAGAAATTCCACATTCTGGGTGCAGGATTTGGAGAGGGGCTACAGTCAGTGAACACAGGATTGCTTCACGAGGGGCAGCTGTTCCTCCTCCGCGCGTCTTGCCGCTCTCCACCGCACTTCGGTCCTCCCGGAAAAGTGTGTAGCCGGACAGGTGTTATCGCCGCGTCAGGAGTCCTGTTCCCCAGCCAGGTCTCGGTGAAACATAGAATTGAACATTCCTGGAGGTCCCTCTCCATGGAAATCCTCGCATGAAGCTCATCCATCTTGTTTTCCAAAGACTGTACGTTGGCAAACAGTATGACGGGTAGAGTTGTCCCTCCTCGTCTGCCGCGTCTTCGCTTGTTATTGTTATTATCCGAATTCTCCGACTGATGCCGCACTATCAACTCTGGAACAGTTTTACAAATTATTTTGCGTAATAAAGTCCGAAAATGGGGTTTTCACGCTCTCAGCTGTAGTAACGTAGCTCTATCATATACATGAGCATTAACTTGGCAAATAAATATTGTGATTATAAACAGAAAAACGATTAAATTGACTCGGAGCGCACCGCAGCGTCGCCCTCTCGGAAGCGCCGCCATGCCGCCAAATCGACTGCCTCTAGAAACACCAAAAAAAAAAAAAAAAATTTGAATTTTGAATTTTTTGAAAAATTTCATGTGACAAATTTCGAAAAAGTGACTTTTTCACTTTTTCAGAAAAAATCATAAAACCTGTTTCCAACAGCATTTCCGAAGTACCAAATCGACTGCCTCTAGAAACACAAAAAAAACAAACAACAAAAAAAAAATTTTGAATTTTGAATTTTTTGAAAAATTTCATGACCGGCGATATGCGACAAATTTCGAAAAAGTGACTTTTTCACTTTTTCAGAAAAAATCATAAAACCTGTTTCCAAGAGCATTTCCGAAGTACGAAATCGACTGACTGCCTCTAGAAACAAAAACAAAAAAATTTGAATTTTGAATTTTTTGAAAAATGTCTTGACCGGCGATATGCGAAAAATTTCGAAAAAGTGACTTTTTCACTTTTTCAGAAAAAATCATAAAACCTGTTTCCAA
>NW_026945331.1:0-5064 GCF_034702125.1 Engraulis encrasicolus | reverse complement strand
AGAACTAGTTCTACAGTTGTAAGTGAGAGCTCTACTGCAGTAGCAACATTAGTACACGTTTTCATTGCAATAAAAAAAAAATAGGTGTGGAGAAATGGTGCGTCGCTGTGCCTACCCAGGCTGTGACGCGCCCCCAGGATGCGGGTGGCATGTTGTAAATGTTCAGTTTTTCACCGGTGATGCCTTTGTCTTCTACAGCTGCATGGACACACATAAAGCAGTGGCTGCATCGTTTTACAAAATACCTAGTCGATCACACCTGGATGGGAGGAACACACTCTCTAAAACAGAGAGACATTCGTGTGTGCAGTGTTCATTTCCACGAAGAAGACATGAATAGGAACCATCGACACAGAAGTCGTTTGAAGAGGAATGCGGTTCCAAAAGCTGTGGGTGGTTTCGAGGTAAAATACCATTTTCTCTTTTAGTGCTAGCCATGGCTATTGACATGCATATTGTTGTAGCCTGCCATATTCCAAAAGGGACTGCGGAGGACTGGTCGAATCAACAATAATTATTTACGGTTGATAACATAGGCCTACAGTATTCTACTTTTCGCCTATTGGCCATGTATAATGTCTTATGGAGAATTTGTGTGGTGTATGGCTCATGTCAGCTTTTTGCTGTTATTGTCGAGAAGGATTTTCCCCGCTAGCCTGGGAATGTTATCCCTATCTACCGCGCGCGCCCAAAATATGTAAACATAAAGACACACCCCACTCCCTTCCACGCAGTTATGATCAAGGTGTTTTGCATTAGAACTAGTATTCTACTGAGCGAGATCGATCACATTTTCACGTTATGATTATGATTACTCTTCTATGGCACGAAGGCGTCTCTCGGGCGCATTGCCATTCCGTTGTATTTCAAGGAGTTCTTCCCACTTCAATAGGAAGCAATGGCAAACGCACTCTTCAGAGATGCAACGACACGCATTCAGACGCATTAGAATTCGCATGGTTTAGCAAACCAGCAAGCTATTGAAATGGTTCAACGGGACCAGATGAATCCATGGACATGACATGAATCCAATGCTCAGACATAGAGCGTCCCACTTTCTGTTCGTTTACTGAGCTATATTCAGTCCGAATTGGGCATTGCTAAGCCTATGTATTATTATTATTATTATTATTATTATTATTATTATTAATCTATCAGTTAATACATAAACAAATATCCTAAACTCAAACCCCAACCCAACCCACGTGAATATCCATCATATACTTGTGTCACTGTGTCCAGTTTAAAAAAGTAACATTTTGAATCTACTTTGCCCAAATGCTGTGCAAATTCAAAAAGCAAAAGCAGCTGCCAGGAGATGAACACCAACACACCTGAACACCAACAGATGTGTAGGGGTTCATCGAAGGATGTACAACCCAGCAGGACTCTGATTGTTTGATTGATTGTTTACATTTATTGGCATTTCAGCAGCTATGGCTATATTATGGCCAATACAGATAGAAAAAACATCACATTTACAAAAATACAACTGTATAAATTAAGATATTAAATACGCTTCTTAACATCAGTACATTCTAAAAAAAATCAGCAGGTCTCTGATAGTGCTCTTCTTGTGCCACTTGGCACAAAGATGTGGAGACCCGCTGCTGGGTTGTATAACAAACACCTCCTGTTGCCCTGGCATGTCCCCTGACATCTCCTCCAAATTCTGGACGCTGTGGGGGAAGACACAGTAGACTCGTTCGTGACGAAGCAGTAAGACTTGTGCTAGACAGTGGACATGCACACTTTGCCAGTTTGATGGTTACCACAATGCATCAAACTGGCAAAGTCTGCATGCCCACTGCCTAGCACAAGTCTTACTGCGTCGTCACGAACGAGCCTAGTATATCCTTTTGCCACCAGCCTTACCCACACTCCTGAGGCAACTTTGGTGGGTATCCTCATGTGGTAACCATCGCACAGCGGGCATACCGGGGGACACTGATCAAATGTAAACAAAAAATCAGAAAATATAAAAGAAGACAAATTGTCAGTTGACATCTCTCTCAGAATAACCATTTCTAGGGCTTGCATTAGTTATTGACTTTTTTCAACTTTTGCTTCAGCCTACATTTGCACAAAAGCAGACATAGTGGACCATCCATGTTGCTTCCAACCTGGACAGGGCTATTTCACACAAGCATGATTATCTTGGGAGTTTTTTGGTCTTCCTTTATTTGTTAGCAGTGTATTTAAACGATCATAACCTGTTTTGAAGGCTGCTTCTCTGATCGGGTGAACTATTTATTTCATTAATTAACTTTAAATGGTTAACTATGATCTTTGTTTTTATCCTTTTTAATTTATTAATTATAGGCAAGTACTTCCGACGACCCCTTCTGTTTTGAAGCCTTAGAATTGAACACTGCACCACAGTCCACCCCGAAGAAGGCTCTCAGTGGAGTTTACGAGACACATTCGGCCGCAGGGAGTTCGGATCTACTGTCTGGAATTAATCTGTCTTTGATGAGTCCAGAAGGGCCCATCGTCAGGCCACGCACAAGGGCATCGTCGTCTGGGATATACTTAGCGCGTGCCCCAACGTGGAGATTGTCAGAGGTAAGCTTTGCAATGTTAATCTGATTTTGTAGTGTATCACTACTGTATCATTCCATGTGAAAGCAGACACTTTGGGCCCTGACCAGCTCAGATTTCACTGAACAAGGTGTGCCTTTTTAGTAATATGGTAGAACTCCTAGAACTGTCTTTGTATGAAATCCAAGCAGGTTTATGATAGCACATGGAATTGCCGAACAAAAAGAAAATAAAAATAAAAAGACTGAAGGAAAAAGGTCAGGCCAGACACTTCAGTTAAAGTGAAGTGAAAGCTGAACTGGGAAACTCCGACTCCCATTGTCATTGTGACACAGCACTCCACAGCACACAAGTGTTTTTGCACCATGGCACACTCACGAAATTGCTATTTATTTTATATGCCTCCCCAGTGCAAGGCGGGCAGCCCCTCAATGGTGCTGCACCGCCTATGGAGGCAGGTGGTGGCAGCGACATGTACCATGCTCAGGGTACCTCAGTCATGCAGGAGGATGTTGGAAAGCACTGGTTAATTACTCCACCCACCAACCTGGCGGGTCGGGAGTCGAACTGACAGCCTTTGGGCTACAAGTCTGATGCCCTAACCTCTTACACATGACTGCCCTGAGATCAAGTTTGTAATGTTAAGAATATGTAATACACAAAAGAGGTAGGCATTTGCCCATATTTTAAAGTTATTATTATTATTTTTTAAGCACAATAATCAACTGAAGTGCCTGGACCTAGGTTCTGTTTCCTTCAGTCTTTTTTGAACATTGCACCCCTTCGAAGAGCACCAGTTGGTTTTGAGGGATACCAGAATAATGTGTTTATTTCTTTATGACAAGGCCAGTGGGACTACATCAGACTCTGATTTGGGACTGTCCGGCGCGGTACATGGACTTCCGTCTCCAGTAAGTTGTATGAAATAATGAGCTCTTTCACTCTCATAATTCACGTTGTACAATGCTTCAAAATAAAAGGAATACCATAACACGTTGCTATTCCAATTTAATCACGCTTCTGTGTAGGAAGCAGCACTGAGTGAATCCATAATGCCCATTGCTGTGCACACGTAACAGGGAGCAGGTAGATATGAGAGGCAATAACAAAAACATGATCTTAGTACTTACTGGTATTGCTCATCCAAGATGAGAAATAATTGTGAGGTGTGGCAAGAAGGAGGCACACAAGTGATTTGCTTATGCCTCTGTCCAAATGATCACGAACAGACTCTAGGTACAACAGTACACAAAATGTATTCACTATCAGTGCATTTTATTACAAAAGTTTGATTGACTTGGAGTAGCAGCCTGTTGTTTTTGGTCTTCCTTTTGTAGGACCTCTCTGTCCTATTCCATGTTACTTTACTTACCTCATACTCACTGCATTCCATGTTACTTTACTTACCTCATACTCACTGCATTCCATGTTACTTTACTTACCTCATACTCACTGCATTCCATGTTACTTGGCTTACCTCATACTCACTGCATTCCATGTTACTTTACTTACCTCATACTCATGGCAACTGTAGAAACCAATAGCAAAACTTCAGTCAGTGTTAAACATCACATCGTGGTACCTTTCAAAACAGTCATTATGGAAACAGAATAATAGGATGAAAACCGGCCTGCTGTGTAGAAACCAATAGCAAAATATCTATTGCTAGTGTTGCCTTTGGTTATTGCCCCTCATGGTCGCTCTTGCATTTGCACAACAGTACACAAAATGTATTCACTATCAGTGCATTTTATTACAAAAGTTTGATTGACTCGGAGTATTACTGGGAGAATGGCAGGTTCCTTGAGTAATTTCTTATATATCCTACAATGCAGGTGCAACAGGAACATGTTCTAGAGGACTCTGCACATGACATGAGCATAAGCTTTGGTGAGATTTCCTTGGAGGAACCAACAGATGAGAGTTTTGTGCCACTGGTTGACACCTCTTTGTCCAGCAGCGGATCCAGTTCAGTATCCAGTTGTGCTAGTGATGCAGAAAGTGAATGGAAAGTAAAAAAATGGCTAGTGGACGAGATTAAACTCATGGAGCTTTTCCAGAATTGCAGAAGGTGTGGAAATGTTATCGGGGAGAAGAGGACTGTAACCCAAGGGAGTCTTATCAAGATATGCTGGACATGCCTGAGTGGACATACAGGGACGTGGTCATCTTGTCCAGATACGAGAGGAATGGCTCGCAACAATCTTCTCATCTGTGCCTCTACACTGTTCACTGGTGGCTCATACACAGACATAAAGGAATGGGCAAAACTTCTAAATCTGCAAATCCCCAGTCCAACACAGTTTTTTGCCGTACAGGCCAAATACCTTGTACCAGTGGTCAACGATGCATACAGAGACCAACAACTGAAAATTCTGGATCGTCTGAGAGAAGAGTCATCATGCGGAAAAAGGGTGGAAATATGTGGAGATGCAAGATGCGATAGCCCTGGTAAGCCTGGTAATTTTAATTTCAAGTCAAGTAGATTTATATGTCCCTTGTCCCCAGCGGGGGGAATTTTTT
>NW_026945330.1:0-2500 GCF_034702125.1 Engraulis encrasicolus | reverse complement strand
GTGTGTGTGTGTTTGTGTGTGTGTGTTTGTGTGTGAGGATGTGTGTGTGTGTGTGTTTGCGTGTGTATGTGTGTTTTTTTCGCGGCGCGCGAGGGGTTTACGTGCTGTGTCCTCCTCTGTGTTTTGTGTGTGTGTGTGTGTGTGTGTGTGTGTGTGTGTGTGTGTGTGTGTGTGTGTGTTTGTGTGTGTGTGTAAGTAGTATTGCTACATACATGTGTGTTTTTTTACCCCAACCAGCACAATTAGTTCCAGTTTCAGGCTCAACTGAAACCTAAAATTCAGTTTGTCTTCCATCAAAATCAGATGTTTGCTAAGAAAAGGGAAAAATGGTCAGTTCTGTCTGTCGTTACACAACACGTGTAATGATGCAGCAGGCATGCGCGTGTGTGTGTTTGCATGTGTGCTTGCGTCTGTGTGCCGGGGACATTGTTTGGAGCGCGCCCCGGTGGGTGTGGTGTGTGTGGGGGGTGTGTGTGTGCGCGCTGGTTTTGTGTGTGTTGTGTGTGCGCGTGTGTGTTGTGCTGTGGTGGTGTGTGTGTGTGTGTTGGGGGTGTGTGTATTGTGTGTGCGTGTGTGTGCGTGTGTGTGTGTGGTGTGTGTGTGTTGTGGTGTGGTGTTGTGGTGTGTGTGTGTTGTGCTGTGTGTGCGTGTGTGTGCGTGTGTGTGGTTGGGCCTTAGGGCATTATGAACAAAGATTCAAATGCTGGATAGGGCCCTTTTTAAAACCCAAATTTTTTATTTTGCAAAATTTATATCTGTCAACCAAAAAAAAGTAAAATGTGTTATGCATGTTTTGTGTGTGATCATGTGTCGTGTGTGTGTGTGTTGTGTGTGTGGTGTGTGTGGTGTGGGGTTTCGTGGTGTGGGGGTGCAGTGGCTCGGGTATTGTTCCATAGGGGTAACAACACAGAGTGGTGCCCCATTGCCAGCTCTTCAAAGATCCTGTGATGGGATTGGATTGGTTATCCCTCAGAAGAGAAATGGTCAAACAGACCAATAGGAGACGAGACAGCTGTCGAGCGGCCGCCGTCCACACTTGACAGCTCGTCCGTCATTCCGGGTCGGAAAAGTTGGGATGAGAGGATTGGGAATGGGGTCATAAAGATGGAATTCATATTGATCCCAGCCATACATCTCTACAGCCCCAGTGGTCCTTTGATGCATAAAAACAATACCCAACCACACACCCACACCAAAACACACGCACACACACACACCACCACCACAAACCCCCAAAACCCCAACCAAAACACACCCACCACCACCCCCCACCCCCCCCCACGGCCCCCCACGCACGCAACCCACACCAACCACAAAAACCCCCCAACAACCCACCACCCACCACCCCCCATCCCCATAATAGGGCCCCAGATCCTGAGAATAAACAGCTCAAGTCCTTTTAACAAGCTTTTACTGGCGAGGCCTATATGTGTGTGTGTGTGTGTGTGTGTGCGTATGTGTGTGTGTGGTTTTGGGGTGTGGTTGGTGTGTTTTTTTTGGGTTTTTGTGTTTGGTGGTGTGTGGTGTGTTGTGTGTGTGTTGTGGAGGGTGGTGGTTTGTGTGTTTTTTGCTGGGGGTTTTTTTTGGGTTTTGGGTTGTGGGGGGTGTGTGGTTTTTGTGTGTGTGTGTGTTTTTTGTGTGTTGTGAGTGTGTGGGGTTTTGTGTGTTGGGGGTGTGTTGTGTTGGGGGTGTGTGTGTGTGTGTGTGGTGTGTGTGTGGATTAGGTGCTTGGGGGTATTTGGCTTTCCCTTTTTCATGAGGGGGCCCTGCTCCCCCCCCCCCCCCCCCCCCCCCCCCCCCCACAAAAAACCCCACACCAAAAAAACACCAAACCCCCCCCACAACACACACACACAAAAACCCCCCCCACACAACAAACACACACCACCAACACACAACACAAACACACACACAACACCACACACACACCCCCAACCCCAACCCCCCCACCCCCCCCCCCCTCCCCCCCCAAAAAAAAAAAAAACACACACACACACATTGCAGGCCAGCCCCTTTTTCAGATTTTTTCAAACCCAAAAGGGTCCAAACCTTTGGCTTTGTTTCTTTAAGTTTGCAATAAAGAAAATTTGAAACCGAGACGATTGAAAGGCAATGATTTAAAGCATTTTTTTTCCTTTTCATATGGTGTAGGCTCACACTGCATCCTTTAAACCCCTGTACAGACCCGGGCAACGGGGCGAACAACGACGGAAATCATTTTTTCTCTATGGAGGGGACGCGACCTGCCTACAAAGCCGCCAGGAGCGAAGCTTTTTGCGACCAAGCAATTTTGACGATTAAACCCAAAAAAAAACGCACGAATTCCGCTCTGACCTGTTTGGAAATTTTTAAATCCTGAATGTCCCAGGCTGTCAACCAGAGCCGTTTTTATTACTGAATCAAACAGTCAATCTGCGTCTGACGAAAAAAGCAATTCAAGGAAACTTCTTCTCAACCCACGCCACCAGCAGCGTAGTTTTGCTCTTGCCGGACCCGGGGG
>NW_026945329.1:63484-80984 GCF_034702125.1 Engraulis encrasicolus | reverse complement strand
GCTGACCCAGGGTCCCTGTCCATGTTGTCCTCAGTCCTCCTCCCCTAGGAGGCGCTGTGACCAAAGTCCCACTCACAATCACCTGAGCAACACCTTAAGGTTTCCCAAGGGCCCTTTGTTCTTCACTCTGGTCTTGGCTGCTGGACGGACAGGACACTATAGAGACTTGCGCAACAACTTTGGACAAAGTATTGTTTGATATCCGGCCGAATACAAACAAAGACTGCTTAGTTCATCTTACATACACTGTAAGCTTAAAACACCTTTGCAAAGAATTCCTCACGTCAAGTCTTAGATCTTGCCTGGTCATATCTAAAGACTTTATGCGGACACTGTGAGCTAAAGGCGAGCTCACTGCGAGAAATAGCCACGCACGCCAACGTGGATCAACTTCTCGCATTTGGGATTCAACCGACGAATCTCGAAGCCGCAACAGAGAAAGACTTTTGCAGCCCCAGACTCTCGAGAGGACGAGAGAAACTTGGACTGCAACCCCAAATTTCCAGACGGACGCACCGAGCCCTTTGGAAAATTGGACTTCCTTTTCATCTCACACAGTAGGCACTGGGCATAGCTTATGTACTGAGATAGATGTGTTTTTGAACTATGACTTGAGTTATTTTTCATGTGCACATGTTTATTTGCATTTCTCCTGCTTCTCTGTCTATCCTTCTGCTTAGCTTAGGTTACCCTCTGCTAACTCATTGTGTATTACTGGCTACTAAGCCTAGCAACCCCGCCTGTGGCGTTCGCACGGAATAGTTCAACTATTGATTAACCATCAATGTTCGGAACTCTCCGAGGATCGTCATAACGTGACCCTTTTGCTTACTAGTCCAGAAATACACGCACTGCGCCTCTTGTTGTAACAGGCCGTAACAAGCCCTAGGTTAGCTCAACGCTACGCTAACCATTTGTTTACACAGACACATAGCCACTAGAGTTCCATCTCTCTTTCCCCTCTCTCTCTCTCTCTCTCTCTCTCTCTCGTTCTTTCACTCTCTCCCTTCCGAAATACTAGATTCCCAGAACCCTCTCAGAATTTCAGTACTCTTTTATCCACTTTTAGTGCATAATCTATAGTAACCCATTCTCTGAATAGCCAACTCTGCTCGGAGCTTTTTGCAAGTAGCCATAGCCATGTTGGGCCTGCAGCGTTTACACAAGCACGCTGAAACCCCACTTCCTGTAGTTTTACAACTCGTAATGGCTGTGTAGACGGCAACGTCACCCACTTGCTATTTCTTTTATTTCATTTTCTTTCTCTCCCTGTTCTACTCGGACTTGTTATCTTTAATTCCAGAACCCTTTGATACATTCGCGCGTCCACTACGGGACTTGAAGCGCCTGAAACCACACGGTTTACTTGCTACATAGCTGCTAGCTATCCCTATTGTTCACGGTTCTGATGCTAACGTTAACCTAGCCGAGTGGACGCCATTGTTGCCCAGCAACAGACACGCACATAGTAATCAGCGCGAGTTCCTCCCACTGACTATTCTCTCATCCCCCTTCATTTCTCTCCATTCCACTCGGAATTGTGTGCATTTATTACAGAAACCCAGACATTGTTTTGGACCCTTTGGGCCCTGCCTAGTCGACATTAGGCCTTTGCTAAGCAGCTACTTATCAGTAGCCTTTCCATTGTCTATGCTTTCTGTAGCTAATGCTAGCTTAATCAACCACACACACGTGGTAGCCTATAGCAACCAGACCTCTGCCACACCAACCGTATCTCACTGATTTCGAAGTATTCACGAAAAAAAAGATTAATTTTCGTGGTGCATTCACGTTATTGCCCGTTTTTCGTGGTAGGGCAACGAAACGCTGCCTATTCACTTGAATTGCCCGACTGTTGCCTAGCGACGCACTAGTTTGATGCCCTTTCGGTAGCCTACCGTCACATGGTAATCAAACATTTCAAACAAGCAATTTAGGGTTAGGTTTAGGGTTAAGTAGGGTTAAGGTTAGGGTTAGGTTTAGGTTTAGGTTTAGGTTTAGGGGACATAAGGCGTAAGTACCGAAAGGGCGTCGAATTAGTGAGTCCCGAGTGTATCAGCAGTGTTCTGTCAGTACCCCCTCCCCGCCCCTGCAGATGCTTGGATAACCATAGCAGCAGTGGGGCAATTCAAGTGAATAGGCAGCGTTTCGTTGCCCTACCACGAAAAACGGGCAATAACGTGAATGCACCACGAAAATTAATCAATTTTTTTCGTGAAGACTTTACGAAAGGCGTGAGATAGGGCTCGCCACACACACACAGACACACATACACACGCACGCACATCCACACACACAGGCTGAACGCCTGCCCCCCTTTTCTTTCTTGTCCCCTCTTTTACTTTCTTTCTTGTTTTATACTATTGTGCCTTATTATTGTTATTATTCCATTTAACCAATTTTGAATGTAATGCATTTTATTAGATTACTTAGTAGTTAATAAAGTTATCGATTTGATTGCATTTTGTTGTCCTTGTTGCTTTGTACACCCAACCAACCTATTATAGAACTTTGCCTTCAGATCTATTTTTGTGCTTGCGTAACCCAGCTGATCACAGAGAATAGGCCTTACTGTTCACTGTGCCCCGTTGAGTAACCCCAGTACAAAATATATTATTAATTCGGTGTTTAGCGATTTATTGTTGAATATTGTGATTGATATTCTTAAGGATTTTATGAGACGGTCCTTTAATTACATTTTCATTAATATGTTTATTAATATTAATTCATTCATAATTAATTAAATTCCCAAACGAGATTTTTGCCTTCAATTCCTGGTATAGCCGCATGAGGAGTAAATCCACACGCAGCTTCCCCTACATTAACGTAACTTCAATTGCATAACTGCAGTTGAACCTGCATTACTAGTGCGGTCCGTGTGAGAATCCTGACTGTCCCTACACTGACTCAAAAATAGCTTTTATTTAATTGACTCCTAGTTATTACACTATATTATAGCCCTTTCTTGCACACATATGACACATCTAACAATTTGTGTTGTCCCTGAGTCAAGACATTCAAATGTGCTGTCCCTGAGCACGCACATTTTGTGTCCTTTTGGACACATTACTTCTTAGAGTGTACTGTTCATTGTCTTGTGTGTCAAGTGAAATTTCTCTCATGTTGTTCCATGAAAATGTATACTTACAGATCTGCAGAAATGTGAAGGGTGGACTGACCTCTGTGACTATGACGTGTATGATTGAATTTTCCAGCTTCTCTCTGTGTACTGTAAGTCTGGGAAGCAACCATTGTCTTCTAATTGTATGGTCTTATTGTCTGAACATATTGTATTGTTGAGGATGTGTGTGTGTGGGTGTGTGTGTGTGTGGGGTGGTGGTGGTACATTTGGTGTGTATGTGTGTGTGAGTGTATGTGTGTTTGTGGACATGTGTGGAGGGCATTTGGCTGAGTGGGTGTGTGTGTGTTTGTGAGCATGTGGTGTGGTTGTGTGGGTGTGTGTGCGTTTGTATGTGTGGAATGCACAAACTATTGTCTGTATTAAAATATTATGGTGTGGGTGGGTGAGTAGGTGTGTGTGTGTGTGTGTGTGTGTGTCTGTGTGTGAGTGTGTGTGTGTGTGTGTGTGTGTGTGTGTGTGTGTGTGTGTGTGTGTGTGTGTCTGTGTGTGTGTGTGTGTGTCTTTGTGTGTGTGTGTGTGTGTGTGTGTGGTGTGTCGTGTGGTGTGTGTGTGTGTGTGTGTGTGTGTGTGTGTGTGTCTGTGTGTGTCTGTGTGTGTGTGTGTGTGTGTGTGTGTGTGTGTGTGGTGTGTGTGTGTGTGTGTGTGTGTGTGTGTGTGTGTGTGTGTGTGTGTGTGAGAAAGAGTGTGTGTGTGTGTGGGAAGCACATATTGTCTTGTTGTATGTGTTTTTGTGTGTGTGTGGGAGTGGGGGTGGGGGTGGGGGTGAGTGTGCATGCATGCACGTGTATACGTGTGTGTGCGTGCATGCCTGGATGTGTGTGTGTGTGTGTGTGTGTGTGTGTGTGTGTGTGTGTGTGTGTGTGTGTGTGTGTGTGTGTGTGTGTGTGTGTGTGTGTGTGTGTGTGTGTGTGTGTGTGTGTACTTACGGTGCCAGGTGAGTGTGTGTGAGAGAAGCAGAGGTATCTGGTGACCTTGGATTTGAATATTCCGTCCTTCCAGAGGTCAGCATCGCCCCCATCTGCTGTCTGGCCGACCTACAACACACAACACACAACACACACATCAGGACATGTACACATGTGTGTTTGTGTGCGTGTGTGTGTCTGTGTGTGTGAGTGTGTGTGTGTGAGTGTGACTGTGTGTGTGTATCTAAGATATAGGCGTGTGGCTGTGCATAATGATTAAGGTTGTGTGTGTGTGTGTGTGTGTATGTGTGTGTGTGTGTGTGTGTGTGTGTGTGTGTGTGTGTGTGTGTGTGTGTGTGTGTGTGTGTGTGTGTGAGTGAGTGTAATGCCTTCCTCTGCTGTGTGTGTGTGTGTGTGTGTGTGTGTGTGTGTGTGTGTGTGTGTGTGTGTGTGTGTGTGTGTGTGTGTGTGTGTGTGTGTGCGTGTGCGTGTGTGTTTGCATCTATCAACACATGTGCACATATTTTTCTCGCAATTTTGCATATTTGTGAGTTGTGTCTTTGCTCGTGCATGTTTGTGCGTGTGTGTGTGTGTGTTAGTGTATCTGACTGCATGCATGTGTGTGTGTGTGTGTCCATGCATATATTTGTATATATGTGTGTGTGTGTGTGTGTGTGTGTGTGTGTGTGTGTGTGTGTGTGTGTGTGTGTGTGTGTGTGTGTGTGTGTGTGTGTGTGTGTGTGTTGCATATTTGGCTTAATTAAAGCTTGCTCGCTCTCACACTCCATTTCATTAGAGGCCGAGAATACTCAAACTAAAAATAACAACATCTCTCTCCCTCTCTCCTCTCTCTATCCCTCTCTCTCTCTCCCTCTCTCCTCTCTCCCTCTCTCTCTCTCCCTCTCTCTCTCTCCCTCTCTCTCTCTCCCTCTCTCCCCCTCTCTCTCTCTCTCCCTCTCTCCTCTCTCTATCCCTCTCCTCTCTCTCGCTCTTTTTCTCTCTCTTTCTCTTCTCTCTTATCCTCTCTCTCTCCTCTGTCTCTCTCCTCTTCCTTATCCTCTCTCTCTCCTCTCTCTCTCCTCTCCTCTCCCCTCTCCCACTCTCTCTCTCTCTCTCTCTCTCTCTCTCTCTCTCTCTCTCTCTCTCTCTCTCTCTGTCATACACACACACACACACACACACACACACACACACACACACACACACACACACACACACACACACACTGAAAAGAATGGAAATCAGGGGTTGTTGAATGTTTAAGTAATTATTTAGTATATTGAAAATGATTGTTTCATGTTCCTTCTCCAAACATGTATAAATCATGTAGAACTATTATATTCAGGACGGTGAACAATTTGTTAGATAAATTCATGCTGAGAAAACATGAAATTGTTAGGTTTTTTTCTAATCTCCGCCCAATTTGATTCTAAACACGTCATTAAAAACTCAAACGAGGTTGAGATGCTGCCTGGGCCCTGCCCTAGCGGTGACGCAACGCTTTTGAAATTGCCTCAGCTTCAGCTATGGTCGGCAATCAGGCGAAGTAGATCCAGAAATTTTCTGTTTCTCTCCTGCTTGTACAAGAGGTCATTTGTGGGAAGACAGTTGACAGTTGGAAGAAAAAAGATGATTCTAAGCACACTTATGCCGTGAGTGCACACCCACCATCTTTCCTTTCTCATCTGCCTCGACAAGAGTAACTACAGAATCGGCTGTGGAGGGAACAACGTTTACACTTCGGAGATTATTTGACGATGGAAGGATTTATTGGCAAGGTAAAATTACTAATATCTTTCCGAAATGTTGAGTTTGAGTTGAGTTCGATGGAACATTAGGTTCAGTGCCCCATATTGTGTAACACGATGTCAGTAGGAAGCCTGGCTAAAAAATAACGTTCACCGGTGTTAGCGTGGCTAGCTAACTGGCCATTGAGACTCTCAATGTAACTGGCTCATCATTGCCAAGGACATACCGGTACAAGTCTTTACGGTAGTTATGTCTGTTAGCATCGTGAAGAACTTTTTTCACTTCGGAGATTAAAAGACGACTGAAATACTTATTTGCAAGGTAAAGTTAAAAAAAAAAAACGAAATGTTGAGTTCGAGGGAACATTAGGTTCAGTGCCCCATATTGTGTAATACAGTGTTAGCAGCGAAGGCTGGTTAAAATTTACATTCACCAGTGTTAGCATGGCTAGCTAAATGGCGCGTAATTGCCAAGGACATGCATGTCATAACGGTAGTTCTGTCTTGTAGCAGCTAAATGCACATTACTTAATGTCATTATCTTTCCGTTATTTTTGTATGTATTGTGTGAATGTACTAAACTTGGTCTTGTTTGGTAAGTTAGTCTTGCTTGATTATGGTACTGGGGTGCAGCAAGTAGATGGTATTCATGCACATTTTCAGAATGTTCCATGCACATTTAACACATGTAATGCTTTAATTTTGCATCACTGTGCGCATGCAACAGTTGGTCAGAAAAAAAAGATGTGACTGTTTTCGTCTCTCTCTCTCTCTCTCTCTCTCTCTCTCTCTCTCTCTCTCTCTCTCTCTCTCTCTCTCTCAGGTGAATGTGGCGTTGTAAGGGGCGCTCATAGTCATTCCAACAAGGCGATTTGCTGACCCATTAGAAGCGCAAACTCGGGACTTTGGTCGCCCTGCAAGGTATTCATGCATGTTTTCAGAATGTCCATGCACATTTAAGACATGGAATGCTTTAATTTTGCATCACTGTGCGCATGCAACAGTTGGTCAAAAACAGAGACTTGACTGACTGTTTTTATCTCTCTCTCTTGCTCTCTCTCTCTTGCGCGCTTTCTTTCTTTCTTTCTTTCTTTCTTTCTTTCTTTCTTTCTTTCTTTCTTTCTTTCTTTCTTTCTCTCTTTTTCTCTCTCTCTCTCTCTCTCTCTCTCTCTCGATTTTTGAAGTAGACGAGTTATGCCCTATATTAGTGTTTCTCAACGGGGGCGGTAGGGAGCTCTATGGGGGCGGTGGGAAGGATACAGCCGATAGGGAGAGGTGCTTAGTTGCTATTGGGGGGCATTCTTTTTTAATACTAAGGGGGGTGTTGTGAGGCTTATGATGAGGCCAAGGGGGCGTTTGTTCAAAAAAAGCTTGAGAACCACTGTCCTATATGAAGTTAGCATAGAGTTTGGCATTATAAGTTGTATGTGATTTGTCTCTTTTGTGTCTTCAGATAAATGCTGAATTCAAGAGAATAACTACAATGCCCTTGCAGTCGAGATTCCTGTCCCAGCTAGACATATTGTCTGACAAGCTGCTGAAGCTGTTCAAAAACAGAGGAGGACAGATTGACAAACGCCTAGAGAACATTTTGGCTTGCATGACTGAGGTAAGAGAATTTGAGAATTTTGGGATAGTGCTGATTAGTGTTGACATAGAATTCTATGAAATAATAATTTATCCTTCCTTGATGCAGGATGATGTTGATGGGGGATGTGAATGCATCCTGAAGGCATTGTATGTGTGAGTGTCAGTTTCGATTCAATTCAAACTTCAAAGGGGTAGAGTGTTGTATAGTTGTTGTCACGCGCTTATCTTAAAACACTTGTGTAGCTGTTGCTCATACCTTGGTCAAGATGGATGAAGATGTTCAAGATAGAGTCAAGCAGGTAAGTAGGCCGCAAGCAGGTAAGTAGCAGGTAGGCAAGCAGAGGGAGAGGGGCAATGGCAGGCAAGCAAGAGATGGTAGGCAATGGCAGGCAGGCAGGTAGGCAAAGAGAGGGGGGGGGGATGGCAGGCAGGCAAGCAGGTGGCACACAGTGTAGCAATCCAAATTGTTTGTTATCCAAATAAGGCTAGTTAATCCAAGTATAAATGCTCAACATAAAAAGGTTCCAATAAGTAAACTAAGGTATATGTATTCAATGTTCAAAGGTTTCCAAAGATTCAAGTTTAGAGCGAGTAGAGCATGTAATCGTGTAAGCGTGTAAGCGGTAAGCGGTAAGCGGTAAAAAACTATATCACTACAACACTTTCCTTTGTCTAACTGAGACTGACTACCAACTGAGAGGCAGCCATCTTTACCTAGTCAGGTGACCAAAGGCTGTGTCAAAATAAAAGTCAAGGGCCCAAGGCCAGCAAATCTTAACCAAACTAAGAGTCTAAACTGAGGAAGCTAAATTGGCTCCAACATATCCGGCCCCTTATAGCTACCACGTACGCTATAACAAACATATTTACAACAGGGCCAATTACCAATTAATTCAATTTCTACATTCTAGGTATTCCAATTACACTATAAATGTGTGCAAAATCAGTGTATGAATACAGTGCAAATGGAAGCATGTGCGCATGCCACGAGTCTTTGTTCAATGTTGGTTGTTGGCCTTCACCAACAGGTAGATCTTGCTGATGGGCCTTAGGAGCTGGTTGGTTCTAGTTTGCAGTCTCACAGAACGAACAAGGCCCTTGGAGTCAGCTATGGCTTCGATGACTCTTCCCATTACCCATGAGCCTCGTGGTGCTGTAGGATCAGCTATCAATACAATGTCTCCCACACAGAAGTTGGGCCTGATGCGGGACCATTTGGATCGATTTTGCATGAGTGGGACATATTCCTGTATCCAGCGTGTCCAGAAAAGATCTGCGATATACTGTATTTGTCGCCACCGTCTCCTGGCATACAAGTCTTCCTGTTTGAATGTTCCCGGTGGAAGCACGGGTTGGACCTTAAGCTGCAGTAGGTGATTGGGCGTCAAGGGTTCCAAGTCATTGGGGTCATTGGAAACGGTTGTCAATGGACAGCTGTTTAGGATGGATTCCACCTCGCACATCACTGTGACTAGACCTTCATCATCCAAAGACTGCTGGTTTGTGATAGAGGTTAAGACCTTTTTCACCATTCTTATTATGCGCTCCCAGATACCTCCATGGTGGGCACCGGCTGGAGGATTGAATGTCCACTTGACACCTTTCTGGGTGAGACTGCGCTCAATTTGATCCATGTTCCAAAGTTTCAGTGCATCCCGTAGCTCCTTTTCAGCAGAGATCAGATTAGTTCCATTGTCCGACCTTAATTCCTTTACTTGGCCTCTTCTGGATATGAAGCGTCTGAACGCATTCACACAGGAGTCTGTATCCATTGAGTGTGCTATTTCCAAATGGACTGCTCTGGTAGTCAAGCAAGTGAATAGCACACCGTAACGCTTTGCCATGCCACGCCCTCTTCTCACCTCTATTGGTCCAAAGTAATCCACTCCAACGTGTGAGAATGGAGGGAGGTCAGGAGTTAAGCGATCAATTGGCAGATCGGCCATCTTTTGTTCACCTGCACGTGCATAGTTTCGCCTGCAGGGGAAGCAATTGCTTACAATTTCCCTTGCAAAGGAATTTGCACAAGGAATCCAGTATTTTTTCCTTAAGCTTGCCAAAATGTGATTTCTGCCACCATGACCAACTTGCTTATGGATGTGTTGTAGCAGAAGCTCTGAGACGAAATGCCTCTTGGGCATGATAGCGGGATGTTTCTGCTCCTCTGGCATAGCCATCCTGCTCAGGCGGCCACCAACCCTCAATACGCCATGGTCAAGTACCGGGTCCAGTTTGAAGATGGAGCTTTTCCTGCTGACATTCTTTCCATTGCGCAGGCATGCCATCTCCTGAGGAAATCCTTGGTTTTGGCAAAACTTCACAATTGATTCTTCTGCCTTTTCTAGGTCTTCAACAGAAAGTGCCATGGGGCCAGCCTCATCTTTCTTCAAGGTTCCCTTTCTTTTGAGGACACGTCGGGTAAGTATATTCTTTAGCTTCAAGAACCATGCAACAGCTCTTCTGAGCTTATTCCAAGTGCAGAAGTAGTTCAGTAACATGCTAGTGGGATCATGGTGACTGGCAACAGTGGCGTGAACTTCAAGTACTGCTCTTCTCAACTCTGCGTCGTCTGGTGGAATCGTAGGGTCAACAGGTGAGTTGGGCCAGTGTTTGGCCAAGTCTTTCAGGAACTTAGGACCATTGATCCAATTGTTGCCTTTCAGGAACTCTGGGGCGTTCAATCCACGCGACGCATAGTCTGCAGGGTTCAGTTTTCCAGGAACATGTTTCCACTGTGACACTTCAGACATGCCCCTGATCGCATTCACACGATTGGCAACAAATGTGTGAAATCGTCTGCTATCAGTCTTGATGTACTTTAAGACAGTCGTACTGTCTGTCCAAAACACGGATGGTTCCAGGTCCATTTTCAATTCTTCAATGAGCATCCGGTCTATACGAACGGCCAGTACTGCAGCAGTCAACTCAAGTCGTGGGATTGTCATCAACTTCAACGGTGCCACTCTAGACTTCCCCATCACAAATTTCACATGCACCTGCTCCAGATCATTGACAAACCTCAGGTAGGTAACCATGCCATATCCGACTTCACTTGCATCGCAGAAGTGGTGCAATTGTGCATGTTCAACCTTTCCAAAGTCCTTCGGTTTGAAACTGCGGGTGATGTTGAAGTCTGCGAGAGTCTCAAGGTTCTGCAGCCAACGTTTCCAAGATTGCGCCAGGGTGTTGGGTATGTCTTTGTCCCAGCTAAGGTTCAGCCGGCAAAGTTCTTGCAGCAGGTGTTTTGCTGGAAAGGTCACTGGGGCAAGAAACCCTAGCGGGTCATACATTGAACTGACCATAGACAGAATGCCTCGCCTGGTGCATGGTTGTTCTTTGAGGGCCACATGGAACTTGAAGACATCATCTTCTGCACTCCAGTGTACACCAAGGGCCCTTTCCATTGGCAGGTCTTCCAGGTCTAGGTCCAAGTCTTTCACTCCCTTAGCCCTTTCACATTCAGGAATGTGAGCCAGGACAGCTCGGTTGTTACTGGACCACTTGGTGAGGTTGAAACCTCCTGCCGCACACAGAGCCTTCAGTTCTTTGTGCAGTTGAATGGCATTGGTCTCAGAGTCCACAGACTTCAGCAGATCATCCACAAAAAAGTTGTTGAGGACCGTGTTCACTGTCTCAGCTGAGAAGCTGTCTTTGTGGTCCTCAGCAGTCCTCCTCAAGGCATAACTGGCACAACTGGCTGATGATGTTGCTCCAAAGATGTGAACAGTCATCCTGTACTCCATGAGAGGCTGAGATGTGTTGCCATCTTCCCACCACAAGAAGCGTAGAAAATCAACATGCTCTGGCGGTATCTTCACCTGGTAGTACATCTTCTCCACATCCGCAAGTATGGCTACGTTCCCATGACAGAAGCGCAGCAGGACGCCAATCAAGGAGTTTGTGAGATTTGGGCCCTTCAGGAGTTCGTCGTTGAGAGATGTTCCTTGGTAAGAGGCAGAGCAATCAAAAACCACTCGTAAGCTTCCCTTTTTAGGATGGCGTACTCCATGATGTGGAATGTACCAACATCTTGTGCTTTGCAATGCCGCTTCTTCTTTGGGTACAAGTTCAGCATGTCCAGATTTCAACATGGCGTTCATGAACGCGGTGTATTCTTCCTTGAAGACGGTGCTCTTGCCAAACTTCCGCTTCAATGACTCTGCCCTTTGCTCTGCCATCAGACGGTTGTTGGGCATTTTGGGATCCCTTTTGAATGGCAGCGGCAATTGGTAGTGTCCATCTTGTATTTTCACTGAGGTGTTCATTATGTCCAGGAATCTCAGATCCTCTTGAGACATTTCCTCCTTCTCATACGCACTCTCAGGAAAGTCATGGTTGTATTGCTGGACTAGGAGGTCATGTACAGCTTCCACAGAAATCCGATGGCTATAAACACATGATTTGCCTTGCTTGTTGAGACTTGTGTGCTCGTTATGGAGGAGACCACCGAGGATCCAGCCTAGCAGAGTTTTGGTGGCGAACGGTGCATTGCCCCGGCTATTTATCACCTTCCATGGCTCCATGAGTTTGGGCACATTCGTACCAATCAAGAGGTCGATGTTGGCATCAATGCTGGGCAGACGTACCTCTTTCAAATGTGGCCATTTCTCTAAATCTTTCTGCCTTGGTATGTGGTCTTTGCTCACAGGTATTGTTTGCTGTGTGTAAACATCAGGCAGTCCATAGAACTTTCCTCCTTCCAAGCTGCTTACTTCTAAGCCACTGATGACAATGCTGTCAGTGGGTTTCTCCTGACCCATGGTTCGCAAAAGAATCCTATGGCGTCTTCCTCTTGCATTCAGTCGTCTTCGGAGGCTGTCAGTGCAAAATGTGGCGGAACTTCCTGGATCAAGGAATGCATAAGTCTGAACAACGTGATTGGATTTACTCAGCTTCACTTGAACAGGTACAATGGCCAATGTGCAGTGATCATCACTGGATCCAATATCTTTCTTTTCCAGTGAGACCAATCCGCTGTTTATTGACGTTCCAGATCCACTGGCGTTTCCTTTGTGGTCTGTGACACCATCATCCATCTTCTGAATATGCAAGAGCTCTGGATACCTTTTAGAGCAAACAGTACACGTTAGGCGCCGCTTACAATCCTTGCTCATGTGGCCCTTTACCAAGCAGCCAAAACAGACACCTTTCTTCTTCAACATATCCACACGTTCTTCATGTGTCTTAGACAGCAATTCTTCACATGAAGTCAAGGCGTGTGTTCCATTGCAAATTGCACAAGTGCTTGTGACAGGTGTCACAGGAGGCTTGGTAGCAGCAGATTGCTGCTGGGGGACACCACTAGAGGAAGGAGCAGAAGTATTTGCCACAGCAGTCACAAAACTACCTTTGCTTTTAAATAAAAGCTTAGAATCTGATGGGGGTTTGGGCTGCATGAACTTCTTTGAGGGGAGTGGCTGTTGGATGTCACCAAAGAGGGGATCTTGCATGATCTTGGCCTGCTTTTCAATGAATGAAACAAGGTCAGAGAAAGTAGCTTTGGCCTTTCTCTGTTCCAGGATATCAAACGCCTTTGACCGCCATCTTTCCCTCAACTTCAGAGGAAGCTTAGAAACGAGAAGCCTCAGGTTGGAGGGCAGACTAAGCTCCTCCATATCTTTCAGACTTTGAGTCAAGTTGCAGCATGATCGAAGAAAGAGTGCATAACTGGACAATGCCTTTCCATCTTCTGCTTTAATGCTATTCCAGCTTAAGGCTTTTTCCATATATGCATTTGTGAGCTTTATTTTGTCACCAAAGTGGTACTCCAACAATCTTTTTGCTTCTGCATATCCATCATCGGCACTCATATGCAAGCAGCTTCTCACCAGTTCCTTTGATTGGCCGGAAGTGTATTGCTCTAAATAATACAAGCGGTCTGGGTTACTTATGGCCTTATTCTCTATTCCATGCACAAATGCCTGCATAAAAGGCCTAAAGTTCAACGGTTCCCCATCAAAGACAGGTATGTCTCTAGTGGGAAGCAAAGATAACCCCTGCTGCTGAATGAAGAGATTTGCAATGTCACTTAAGCCGCTACTGGTGTTTGGCTGTGTAGAGTGTGTGGTTGGATTAGCTGCTGAAGTCATGAGGGCAGGACTAGCTACTAGCACAGTGGGAGCAGAGGTAGATGCTACTACATTGGGAGTGGAGGTGGCAGCTGTAGGAGTGGAGGAAGCAGCTGCTGCAACAGCTGGAGTAAAGTTGCCAGCTGTAGGAATGGATATGGGTGCTATGCCGGCTGCATTTGAGGTGACAGCAGCAGAGACTGAAGCTGCTGTTGCAGCAGGTGGATTGGGAGTTGCAGCTGTGGGCTGAGGTGGATATGAAGGTAGTTGGTAGGAGAGCTGTGTTTGTCTTTGTGCTGTAAGCACCTGAAGAGGAGTCTTGGGGACAGCTTGTATATGAACATATTCCACTGAAGTATCTGGATCCAAATAAGTTTCCTTTACACTTTTTTCATGTGCTTCCAGATAAGAATTCATGCCATCCAAGGGTTCCAATCGACAAACAGAGCGTGCCTTTGTTTCCATTTCCTTTTCATAATTCTCCAGAACTTTCACCTTTGCATCTGCTGCAGCAATGTCAGTGTCCAGTGCATTCTGTTCTATTTCACTTTGCAATTGTATCCTCTGCAGCTCAAGAGCTTGCTTCTTCTTAAGCCCAGCAGAACGTTCAAGTAGAGCTGCCCTTTCTGCTTGAGCTTTTGCACGAGCTGATGATACTGATGTTGCATTTGATTTGTGAGAGGTCCTTGACCTTCTAGTTGCATTGGAGACACTGTCCATGGGGGTAATGACTGGTAATGGCTGAGACAGACTGCCTTTGAATGTTTGCGCATTTTCAAGAAAAGACAAGAAGGACTTCTTTTTTGGTTCATACCATTTGACATGGTCATCTTGCCTTTCATCTCCAGTCAACATGTCTTGCACCAACAAATGAGCTTTGTCAAATTCATTCATTGCATCAGTAAGAGCTTGAATGCCCCTTTCAATATCAGTAACATTGCCATTGTCCATAAATGTCTTTAACTCTTTTTGTTTCCGTGTGCAATAACTCAGTTTTCCCTTTCGGGTTGAAATGCGCTGATTCAACTGCTTTTCAGACATGATTTTCACATTATCAGTATCTGTAGGAGAATCAGCAACTTCAACTTCAGGTAACTCAGGTTGAGCCATGAGCTGTGTGCTAGCATCCTCTGTTGGTGAATCAGCTTCAACTTCAACTTCAAAATCATTTTCAACTTCAGCTGACTTGGATTCAGACATCTTCAAACAATTTCATCAAAAGAGCTTATTTCAAATAAAATGACTCAACACAGGAATTTAGTTTAAATTCAAGAATGTGGTCCAAAATCCAGAGTATCCAAGGTGTATGTTATACACAATCCAAACAATTCCACATTCCTTTGTCAAACAAATCTCATTTCAAGTTGAGTCTCCATGTGTAAGCACTTCATGAACAGTTTTTTACTTTATGTGAGTGTCAGTTTCGATTCAATTCAAACTTCAAAGGGGTAGAGTGTTGTATAGTTGTTGTCACGCGCTTATCTTAAAACACTTGTGTACAGCTGTTGCTCATACCTTGGTCAAGATGGATGAAGATGTTCAAGATGGAGTCAAGCAGGTAAGTAGGCCGCAAGCAGGTAAGTAGCAGGTAGGCAAGCAGAGGGAGAGGGGCAATGGCAGGCAAGCAAGAGATGGTAGGCAATGGCAGGCAGGCAGGTAGGCAAAGAGAGGGGGGGGGGATGGCAGGCACGCAAGCAGGTGGCACACAGTAGGCTATAACAATCCAAATTGTTTGTCAAATCAAAAAAAGGCTAGTTAATTCAAATATAAAGGCTCAACATAAAAGATTTCAATAAGTAAACTAAGGTATATGTTTTCAATGTTAAAAGGTTTCCAAAGAGCCAAGTTTCAAGCGAGTAAAGCGTTTAAAGCGTGTAAGCGTGTAAGCGTGTAAGCGTGTAAGCGTGTAAGCGTGTAAGCGTGTAAGCGGTAAAAAACTATATCACTACAACACTTTCCTTTGTCTAACTGAGACTGACTACCAAGTGAGAGGCAGCCATCTTTACCTGGTCAGGTGACCAAAGGCTGTGTCAAAATAAAAGTCAAGGGCCCAAGGCCAGCAAATCTTAACCAAACTAAGAGTCTAAACTGAGGAAGCTAAATTGGCTCCAACAGTATGTGTTCCTTGTTAAAATTCCATAAAATAATGTATCCTTCCTTGATGCAGGATGATGATGACATTGATGGAGGACGTGAATGCATCCTGAAGGCATTGTGTGTGTTCCTTGTTAAAATTCCATAAAATAATGTATCCTTCCTTGATGCAGGATGATGTTGATGGAGGACGTGAATGCATCCTGAAGGCGTTGTGTGTGTACCTCAATGAAGACCCCAAATGTCTACTTCGCGCGTTTGTGGTGAGTACAAGCAGTGTGCTGTGCATGTCGCAAGGTGATGATGTTCTCTGTGCCCCTTCTCCGTCTCAGTCTTTTTCCCCTTTCTCTGTCTTTCTGTCCTCTCTCTCGCTCTTTCACTCTCTCTCCCCTCTCTCACACTTCACTATTTCTGTCTCTCTTCTGCCACACTGTCTCTCTCTGTGCCCTCTCTCTCTCTAACCTCCATAGCGCAGAGCCTATGTTTTAACCTTACTGTCACTGAAATTGTAATGGTTATGTCTGAATCTGTTACTTATGGCTCTCGCTACTGTCATTGCAATGTTATGGTAGTTGAGTACTTTCAGCAAAAAGTGAGCAGGCCTGCAGCCTACCCCATCCGCAGGGGCTAGTTCCCTTTTGCCCAAAAACAGGTTACGGCGTAGAAGTAGAGTTTTCCATGAAAGGGATGTTGGGAGTTCCTTCTATAAACCACCAACTCCAAACACTAACCCATTTTCCCAACAAACTCCAACTGAACAACTGTTCTTTTGTTTGATCTTCTCTTTCGTTTGACTGTTCCCTCTGCAGGCACAAGACGAAATCCAAGTGCAAGAGGGAATGGAGGAAACGACTGTAGGGATCTACATCGTCAAAGCAGATGCCACCAGCAAAGCAGATGACATTGGCATCATTTTGGAAGGCCAGCAGGTGTTGCAGGATGTGGATAATGTGCCATTGGCTGTCGCGTTGTTGTTTGGATTGATTTACGCCCTAAATCTGAACTACCCCGACGGCCTCAAGCGCACTTTTGAAGTCCTGCAGAAAATTATCATGAAGCTGGAAGGCACCATGCTGTCCAAAAAGGTTTCAGGTACTGAAAAACCAACTCATTTAAAACACACACACACACACGCACACACACACACACACACACACACACACACACACACACACACACACACACACACACACACACACACACACACACACACTCGTACTGGAAGAGACTGAGCCTCGGAGCAAGCATTCAAAACACACACACACACACACACACACACGTACTGGAAGAGACTGAGCCTCGGAGCAAGCATTCAAAACACACACACACACACACACACACACGTACTGGAAGAGACTGAGCCTCGGAGCAAGCATTCAAAACACACACACACACACACACACACACACACGTACTGGAAGAGACTGAGCCTCGGAGCAAGCATTCAAAACACACACACACACACACACACACTCGTACTGGAAGAGACTGGGCCTCAGCTCAGAGCAAGCATTCAAAACACACACACACACACACACACACACACACACACACACACTCGTACTGGAAGAGACTGAGCCTCACCTCAGAGCAAGCATTCAAAACACACACACACACACACACACACACACACACACACAATCATACTGGAAGAGACTGAGAGAGCAGAGCAAGCCCGAACGAAATGAATGACTTGGCTAAGTGTTCTGTTGGAAAAGTTCAATTTGCATATTGGGTCTCACTGTCAAATAGCTTGAAGTCATGTCCCTGGACTAAAATTTGACTAAGGTCTACAGAATTTGTGTGCATTTAGGAGGTCATTGCTTTTTAGATACTTTGACAAGAGTTAATTTTCAACATTTGTCTACGTAATGTACCTGAAGGGTCTTCCATGATCTGGCTGTTCAAAATGAATTGGAAATACATTGGAGTTTTCATTGTGAAGTAGCCTAA
>NW_026945329.1:43484-48484 GCF_034702125.1 Engraulis encrasicolus | reverse complement strand
ATCGGAGGCTTATAAAAGGACCTCCAACATCCTCTAAGGGAAAATTCTGGACCAAAAACCCCCGACCACCTCGACTCTGTACCCCTCCTCAGGACCAGCCGGTGCTGCACTTTCACACAGCTCATGTACAGTACTTTACCAGTCAGGTCCTGAAAAGAGCTTGCTCCTGACAGACCCGACAGATCCGGACCCTCGCCATGGCCCTCTCCTGTCCCCTCCATCGCAGGTACGACCATCAGCGGAGGGCATTGATAGTTCACCTCCCAGTTTCCTGGTGACCTTGACTCCAGAGCTTTCCTGCAGGCCCCTGGAAGCGCTGATTTGACCTCTGTCAACACCCTCTCCAGAAGTCTTTGAGAGCGCATCCCAGTTTTCCGTTGGAGAGAGGCCGCCGTTTCCCAGCCGCCCTCCGTTCTTAGATCAGCCAGGACACAGACGCCTGCCCCCACCAAGCAGCTCTGGATGCTGGCAGATGACAGGGTTCTGGCCCTAATCAGGCTGTTGTGAAACAAGGGTTCCCCCATAACCCAGTCCTCTGCATTCACAAGGTCCCTCTTCACCCTGAGACCCTTCTGCCAGGCCTGCAGCATCGACCTGTAATAGGGGGTCAGTTTGCTTAAGTCCACCTCCTCAAGATTGAGCAGGAACAGTTGCTTGTCGTATTCCATCACCGTTGCTTCCTTCAGCAGAGAGCAGGCAACCCCTGCCCACACGACATCAGCCCGATATAGCAGCCTCTGTGCCGCCTGTAGACGAAGGGCGCCTAGTCGACTGCTCACATCAACCAGCCCCTGCCCACCTTCCCCCAGCGGAAGGTACAGCACAGGCGCTGGGGTCCAATGTTGTCCTGACCAGAAGAAGTTGTTTAGCCTGATCTGAATCTCCTTCACCAGCTGAGCGGGTGGCTCCTGAACAGACAGTCTATGCCAGAGTGTGGAGGCGGCCAGGTTATTAATGACCAGAACCCTTCCCCTATAGGACAGATGGGGTAAGAGCCAATTCCATTTGGATAGTTTCGCTGTCACCTTATCCAACAGACCCACCCAATTACTTTGCTTATAACCCTCTGTACCCAAAAACACCCCAAGACACTTCAAGCCCTCCCTACCCCACCTTACCCCCCCCCCGGTAACAAAGGCGCCCCCCCTCTCCCCCAATCCCCCACCAAAAAACCCTCACTCTTTTCCCAATTCACCCTTGCCAATGATGCTTTCCCATACATGTCTAAGGCATGACACAAAACAGCTACATCATTTCTTTCTGCCATGAACACAGTTACATCGTCGGCGTAGGCAGATAAACAAATCCTTGCCCCAGTAGGATCCCCCGGCACCACCACACCTTTTAGCGTCCTTCTTAACAGGCATAACAGTGGCTCAATTGCAAGGCTGTACAGTTGTCCTGAGAGTGGACAGCCCTGCCTAATGCCCCTCCTCATCTGTACAGGACAACTTAGCCCACCCCCAGCTTTAATTAACAAAGATGCCCCAGTGTACAAAAGTTTAACAGAAGAAATAAAATATTCCCCAAACCCAAAAGCCCTTAAGACATTAAAAAGGTAACCATGTCCCAACATATCAAAGGCCTTCATCTGGTCTATGGACACAAACCCCACATCCAAATTCCTTCTCAGTGACACCTCGGTTAAATCCCTCATTAAAAACAAATTGTCCATAATTGTCCGCCCTGGAATACAGTAGGACTGTTCCTTTTGGATTATGGTACTAAGCGTTCCCTTCAGCCTGTTAGCTAGACATTTTGAAAAAATCTTGTAGTCCATACACAGAAGTGAGACCGGCCTCCAGTTTTTCAACAGGCCCAGATCTCCCTTCTTGGGCAGCAGGGAGAGCACTGCGCGCTTGCAGCTCATCGGCAGTTCCCCCCTGCGGAAACACTCCCCCATCATCTCCCAGTAATCGTTTTTGAGAATTGTCCAAAACTGTTGATAAAACTCAGCTGATAGTCCATCCAGCCCTGGTGCTCGACCCCTCGAGAGCTGCCGGACAGCCTCAGACAGTTCTTGCAGGCTGAGTGGCCGGTCCAAGGCTGCCCTATCGTCCTCCCCCAGCGTTGGTAACCCCTGCAGCAGCGTGTCAGTGCTACCAGGGTCACACTCAGCATCACCATATAATCCAGCATAGAAAGTCCTTGCCATTTCTCTCATCTCGAGAGGGTCCGATGTCATTGTCCCGTTCTCTTTTTTCAGATAAAACATATGTTTTTGCTGTGCCTCCCTTCGCTCCAGATTGAAGAAGTGGGCAGTGGGAGCGTCCATATGTGCCATATCAACAATTCTGGCCCTTATCAAGGCTCCTTTCACCCTTTCCTGCATCAGAGTCTTTAGTTCATGTTTCTTTTCATTCAGTTCATTCAACACCCCCATATTTTGTTCCCCCAACCTTTTCTCCAGTGTGTTTATTTCCCCCTCCAATGTTGTTATACAGGCCCTTACCATTTGTGTGTGGTTACATGTAAACTGCTGGCACAACACCTTTATTTGGGCCTTGCCCACCTCCCACCACTGAGCCAAGTTCATAAAATCACCTTTCTTTGTTTTCCAAATACCCCAAAAATAACCTAAGTTTTCACAGAAGGATTTGTCTTTTAACAGTTTGTTATTAAAGTGCCAATAATATCTAGACCGTGTTGACACTCCTATATGATAATCCAGACTAATCATATGATGATCTGAAAATCCTGTGGGACATATTGCAGCAGAAACAACCTTGTTATTAAATGAGTCTCGTACATAAAGCCTATCCAGCCTTGCAGCGCTAACTATGGAGTTCACCACCCTTACCCAAGTGTACTGCCTAACTGTTGGGTTCCTTTCCCTCCAAATATCAGTGAGGTTAAAGTCCCTTGTCATGCCATTAAGAACATTCCCTGACTGGGCATGAGACTCCTCCCCAATTCGATCCAGCCCCGGGCTACAAGTGCAGTTCCAATCCCCCCCAGCGATCACACACACACATCCCCATCATTCTGCTTCAACGCCTCCCCCACCCTCCCAAATAGGTCTATACGGTCAGGCCCAGAGTTGGGTGCATAGACATTTAAAAAAATAAAAACCTGACCCCTCACTTCTGCCTTCACCATCATGGCCCTACCCCCCACCACCTCCCCAGTGTAAAGGATTTTAACATTTAGACGCTTGGAGAACAAAATTGCTACTCCAGCACTGAAATTTGTCCCATGACTCAACACACACTTTCCCTCCCACCACCTATGCCAGTCAGTAGAATTATTTGCGTCAGAATGCGTCTCTTGTAAAAAGATAACATCTAAAGCCTTATGGGCTATGCATTCAGAGAGTACTGCCCTCCTAGTCCTATCCCGCCCTCCATTTATATTAATTGAACCCACCCTTAAAATATCCATAGGAAGAGAAGAGAGGAAATATAGAAAGAGGACAAGTAGAGAAAACACCACGCGTGAAGAACCCATCATGCTTTATTTATTACCGTCAGCCTTTTCCTTTAAAACCCTTTGTACCTTTGTCACCATTTTCTTCACTCTGCTCTTCCTGTGCTTCTTACCCAATTCTGCCGCCCCTACCCCCACCTTCCTCTTCCAGTACATAACCGACATTGCAAACTTTCGTAAATCAGGGAAAACCTCCTCAACCTCCACTGGCTTGCCATATGTATCATCTAAAAACTTAAGTATGCTGCTTAATGGATATAACGTATCCTCATCAGTATTCATTGACATCTCCGGTAGTTGAGACAAATCTGGGGTCTCCGACACATCGGACATAGCCTCATCCTCCGCCACCCCATCTTCCAGCTGCACTGCCTCCTCAACCACATTCAGCTCCGGCGGCACACTATCATCCGCGCTAACAGCAGCCTGCACATTTTGGGTGCCACTGCTGCTCTCACCAGCATCTGCCATGCTCACTTTCTCACTTGTTGCACTGTTCTGCTCCCCTCCCTCACTTCCTCCATTGCCATCTCTCTCGCCACTCGCAGAAGGAAAGCCACCGTCGTCACTACTACTATCACTTCCACCACCCTCCTTCCCGACCCTCTCCTCTCCTGCCTGACCATTACTCTCCGGTTGGGCCTCACTCTCCTCCCGTGCAGCAGAAACGCCCACCCCTGCCTGTGGAGCCGCGCTATCACCCGCCGGTGGAGCTCCCGCGCCCCCCCCTGCATTCATTACTGGGCAAGTCATCCTGACATGGCCTACGCTCCCACAGTGAAAACACCGTTGCTCCCCCGTGCTTGCATAAACCATATAAGACCCCCCTTCGTAC
Organism: Engraulis encrasicolus; assembly: GCF_034702125.1. Lineage (NCBI taxonomy): Eukaryota > Metazoa > Chordata > Actinopteri > Clupeiformes > Engraulidae > Engraulis > Engraulis encrasicolus. The sequence goes on along the minus strand of NW_026945329.1, from coordinate 44,223 downwards.
ATGCAGCGAAACGATACGTTTAGAGTCGGTGCTTCCAAAAACATAAACACCTGACGCCTAAAGGACAGCACATGTTTAAGATTTGCATTCTTACACCCAAGCGATATCATTTTAATACCACTCGCGAGCCTACCGAAGCGAGAAAGCTCACGTTCAATGTCAGAATTTGGTATAAACGGAGGCACATTCGAAATCGTTACTCTAGTAGTCGGAGAGTGCAGAGGCGTAACAGGGACAAAAGTTCCACTTACCATTACGCCGGACTCAACCAGACTATTTGCATGGAACTCCTCTCGCAGAAACACCACGACAGCCTTATTCATCCTCGAGGAGGAAACTATATTCCCATGGCCAATTTCTTCTCCAACCGCCATCAACACGTCTTCCACTGAAACTCCGGGGTTCGGAACACACCTGATTCCATGGCGGATCGACGTGGGAGGCATCCTAGACGCCATCCCAACCCCCGCCATTACACTCCGAACCCCAAACAACGATACACTCCCGCCGCTACAATCTCAAAAAGTTCCCATAATCATGCGAGAAACACAGAGAAACATAGAAGTTTAGAAGGTGCAGTTTTAGAAAGTAAGGGGACAGAATCCAAACTTCCCTCTCACCGTGAGTGTGTTTAATGTATGTAACAATAGAGAGGGTGTGTGTGTGTGTGTGTGTGTGTGTGTGTGAGAGAGAGAGAGAGAGAGAGAGAGAGAGAGAGAGAGAGAGAGAGAGACTTCAT
>NW_026945329.1:0-37500 GCF_034702125.1 Engraulis encrasicolus | reverse complement strand
AGCTGTGGTCCTGGAGGGCGCCTGGGTCGAAATGGCAATGGTGGAGGCTCCACGTCTTCACTCGTTGCATCACGCCAGAAGTCGGAGTCCTGCGGCGGTGGACCCAGGGATGCACGCTTCGCAGGACGGCTTGGCGTTGAGGCAGGGGCTTGTGAGGTGCGTTTACCACTCGTAGCACCACGGCTTGGTGGAGGAGGGCATGGAGTTGGAGCAGAGGCTTTTGAGGGGCGCTTACCACGACTAACTGGAGGAGGGCATGGAGTTGGAGCAGGGTGGAGATCACGGCGCCTGCCACTCATGCGCACACTGCTGGCAGCTGGAGGAGTTGGAGAGGCAGCTGGAGGAGTTGGAGAGGCAGCTGGAGGAGTTGGAGAGGCAGCTGGGTGTGGGGCAGTTGAAGTCCCTTCCAAAGGGTCATCAGATGTGTTCCCATCATCCGAGTCAGATGTCTCCTCACTGTATGAACAAGAGGATACACAACATTAATTATACTTTTATTTAGATGTAACAGTTTTTTTTAAATTACATTTTCATTTACATTACATTTTCAAAAAATTACATTTCATTTACCACTACATTACAGTGTATCCTGCAGTGAAACAAAGACAGACTGAAGAATAAATCATGGCTATATATTGACAGTATGAATTGCCATAACATATTGTAGTAAAGCAGGCTGCAGGACATGGGAGTGCACTGACAATGAATGTGACAGTTCATGCTTTTTTTTTTTTTTGCCTCACTGCTAATTGCATGTCAGCTGAATAAGTTGCCATTATCCATTTAGTTTGGCTACACCAACAAAATGCAAGTTATAGTATATTTATCATTACATTACAGTTAATCATATAGTTGCAGACATAAGCACTTTAGAATAAACTTACAAAGTAATGATAAACAGCATTGCCATTCAATACTGTAAATGGTAAAAGACATGGGAAACACTGACAGTGAACGCATTTGTCTTTCTGACTGCATGATTTGTGTATGTATTCATGTATGGAATCAATTAAATGTAATAAAATGTATTCTCACTATACTGCTGTCTAATATTCCTGTCAGTGTTTATATCTGGTGCGTTTGCAGCGTCTGTACTGCTGGCACAATTACCACATGGGGACAATAAAGTTCTAAACTTTCATTCAGCAGCAGAATTATCACTTTCATTATGCAGTGACACAATTATGCCTTTCACGATACAGTGACAAAATGATCACTTACAAATCGAGGACGACATCTATGCCGTCCTCAAACGCCTGAAGCGCTGAGTCGGTGCTGTCAGCTTCGGACACCGCATCATCCTCTGTCTCATTCCCGCCGTCATCAAAAAGTTGAGCGTGGATTTCGGCCAAAGTATAGCGCTTCCTACCGCGTCCATCCATGATGTCTTCACAACACTCGACTCACAGAAAGCACAGACGACTCACACTCACAGGCAACACACACTTTTAGGGAGTACAAACCCGAAATTGCTGACGAGAAATGCTGCTCTACGATGCGTAAAGCAAGCAGAGTAGGCGGCAACTCCAATGTTGTTGTGACAACCAAAACCATGCGGCAGATACGCATGCCGTCAAAAACGTGAGGGATTCACCAATCGGGATGAATGACCAACCTACATTGTCAGAAGAAAGCATACTATTGGCTGGATTAGATGTCACTCAAGTTTGGGTGAGCGTTTGTGACCTCTCAGCCTATCTTGTCAACTACCAAAATAAAGGTTCACTACGAGACGCGTACAAGAATGCTGTGCTTAGGTGAAACAGACGTCTGCCTCTCCGTACACGTTGCTCCACGCCAAAAAATAGCTCTGGAATATTACAGGGGACATCGTCAGCTTTTGATTCATGTGTAACAATAGATGACAACTTGAAGAAATGTGGTGAAAACATGTCAGAGAAGATGATGCAGCAAAGTGGATGTACACAAGGCACCATTCTTAGCGTCACATCGATCAAGCAAATAAACATCGTTTTGGACTATGGAAGCATACTGGATGGCTTATTGGCACAGTTTGAAGGTTGGTGACTTTATTTGTACCGTTTGTGTGTGGTAAAAATACATAAAAATGTGTCAACAGAGATCGTTTTTAACACTTAGCAACTTCCTATTCAAATGACTGGGAAATGCTAAGCTAGGTTCTTGCTAACAACTAAAGCCTGTTCTTGCTAACAACTGCATCAAAGTTGCCCAAATTTGATGGGCACCGAGTTGAAACTATACTAATAACGGGTAGTTGGTCAGTTTGGCTGGAAATTGGTCATAATAGAATATAACAACATGCGTCCTGTTGCAACTTGGTTTTTTTAAAACTGGGACCGTCGACGGGCCCGGAAGTGGGCGTGACAGGTTAAGAGGTTAATAGTGAATTTATGCAGATTTTGATAGTTTTGGTCATCAAAAACGATTTGCATAATGTAAGATAAAAGATCTTTAAAGTCAAAAAGATGAATACATCAAGTAATATTTCCATGAATATGAATACATACCAAGTTAGCCATGAGATGAAAAACAATATTTGATGATAACTAGTGTTTTTAGGTATTTTATAGCTGAGTTTTGTTATCACGGGTCAAAAATGACCCGAACACCACAGGTGTATGCAGCTTATGAACACAACACAAGGGTTAAGATGGAGTATAAAAAGTGGCTTCGAGCCCAACAAACATGTTCACACTGATGGTCTGAGCCTCTACACAGTGTACACGCACACACGCACGCACACACTCACATAACACATGGCCCTATTTTTTGGGACNTTTTTCTTTTCTCTTTTCCTTTTATTTACATGCATGCCTTTTGCTTCTGTACTGGGTTTTATTTATTTTGTTACTAACAGTCTGTTTTATTTTANAGTCTATTGCTTGTAAACATCTAGCCTGCCTATTGGACACCAGATGGAAATTAGCCCTTGGGCTACAATCTGGCATGTTTACATATATGTACATGTATGTATATGTTCATTAATGTGCAATGTCCTGAACAAATAAAGTAAAGTAAAGTAAAGTACAGTAAAAGTTTTCTATCGCGTTGGTTTGTCTGTCTGTTTGTCTACCTGTCCGTTTGTCTGTTTGTCAGCAGGATAAATCAAAAAGTTATGAACGGTTTTAGATGAAACTCTGTGGAGGTGTTGGTAATGACCCAAGGAACAAGTGATTAAATTCTGGTGGTGATCCGAATCACAAACCTGAACCAGGACCTCTTTTTAAGATTCTTCATATCTGCCCTATACATCTAGACGCCCCTAGTGACCCCAAATTGCGGCCTGCGGGACAAGGCAAAACATTCCATATTCTTACTCCTCTAAAAGAAGGTAGAAAGACAGGGCGTAACGTAGTCAAATGTTCTATCAAGCAGCTTCCTTGGCAGAGGTCTGAGCTCTCTGAGTGCATGCAGTTAAATTATGGATTTTGTAATTATACTTTGATTATCTTGTGTTGCAACTCTGAGAAAGTAATACAAAAGCAGACATTGTAATATAATTATAAAGCGCACAAGCACACATGCACACACACACATATGCACTTAAGCATGCACACAGACACAGACACACAAACACACACACATGCATGCACACACGCATGCACACACACACACACACACTTTTTTTCTGTTACAGCATATGTATGTGTTCACTCCATGCCAAGCCAGGGAACTGAAGTCAGAGTGTAGACTTTCCAAAGCAGAACCCTTCCACCCCTCCTTCCATCCACCCCTCCACCCCTCCTTTCCTCACCCTTCTCTCTCTCTCTCTCTCTCTCTCTCTCTCTCTCTCTCTCTCTCTCTCTCTCTCCATCACTCCCACTTATTTTGCCTTTCTCACTTGACCTGTACCCCTCCCCCTCTTTCTCCCACCTCCTCGGCCGCCTATTGTCTGCAGTTTGAATGGCTGCAGATGTTCTGCTTTAAGGGCCTGTTCTCCAGAGGCAAGGCTCTCGTATCGCTAATAAAACCAGACCACCACACCCTGAACACACCACCATTACACATAGAATTACGCATGCTTAGACGCACAACTACGCACAACCCATCACACACACACACACACATATATACACATGCATACACACGAGCACACACATGCACGCACACACGTACGTACGCGCACACACACACACACACACACACACACACACACACACACACACACACACACACACACACACACACATGCGCACACACACATGCATGCATACACACGCATCCACACACACACACACACACACACACACACACCAAAGCCAGACATTCACATTCATGTACACAACATACACAAATACATAAACACATGCACATACACACCTATACAACACACACGTATAATTACACACATACTGCATACAGTGCCACATACTCACTTACAGTATATGCATTTATGCCAATGCAGTGCATAAACCCCTAGTTATACACACTTACATATTTACAAAAGAAGAGACATATAACAGTACATGGTCACACCCAAAGACACAAATACACACACACAATAGATATGTTCACACGCACGCACGCACGCACGCACGCACGCACGCACGCACGCACGCACGCACACACACACACACACACACACACACAATGTTGTGTTGTGATGGTCATTGCACATTCTTCTTCAGAGATTGTAAGTCACACTGTTCTGCTTCTTCACAACTGTAGCTACAATTACAACTTCCTCCTCCATCACACTCTCTCTATTTCTGTCTTCTAACCAGACATCATTCTTTCAGAGTCTTTGTTCTTGTTTCCTTCTTGCAGTGGTTCCCAAACTTTTTCAGCGGGGACTCCCTTTTGGACTTTTATATTTTTTATATATTTTCTCGACCCTCCACATTTCTAGCAGTATTGGGCAAGGCTTTTTTTCCATTGATATTGGTAAATTATCCATTAATAGTTAACCATATAAGTGAATGCTGTTACTAACTGGAATTGTGTTACCTGTTAACCTACAGTGCCTCCCAAAAGTCTACACACCCCTGTTCAAATTCCAGGTTTTTGTCATGTAAAAAAAATGTCAGAAAGACACATAATTTCAAAACTTTTCCCACTTAAATCTAAACTATTATTGTGCACAATGCAGTTGAAAAACAAACCCAAAGCTTTAAAGGGAAAGAATAGAAAATAAAAAACTTAAATTAACATGGTTGCATAAATATGCACACCCTTGAACTAATACCTTGTTGCAGCACCTTTCCTTCTATTACAGTACTCAGTCTTTTTTGTGTAAGACTCTATCAGCATGGGAAACGTTGTGACAATTTTTTTCCACTTATCTTTGCAAAAGCACTCCAAATCTGACAGATTGCGAATGCATCTCATCTGTGCAGTCCTTCTCAGATCACCCAACAGATGTTCCGTGTCATACAGGTCTGAACTCTGTCTGGGCCATTCCAAAACCTCAATCTTATTCTAATGAAGCATGTGTCTCAGGTAATTGTCGTTCTGAATGATTAAGTTCATCCATATCATCACCTTTCTAACAGGAGGTAGAAGGTTTTGTGCCACTACAATGGCCCCTGTGGAACTGTTCATAATTCCTGCCTCCCAGACTTAAGCCCCAGTTACAGCAGAAGAACAACAGTCACATAGTATGATGCTGCCACCACCATGCTTGACTTTACACATGGCGTTACCTTGGCAATGTAGTGTTGTTTTTGTGCCAAACATACCTCTTGGAATTATGTCCGAAATGTTCGACCTCGGTTTCAACTGACCATAGCATATCTTCTCACATGCATTTGGGAGATTACAGAAGTATTTTTTGCTAGATTTACTCCACCAAGACATTGAACTTGGTCATAATTCCAAAGGGTATATTTGGCACAAAACATCACGCAATAACACCATACCTAACATGAAGTATGGTGGTGGCAGCATTGTTCTTTTGTGCTGTTTTTCTTCAGCTGTAACTGCGGCCTTCATTATGGAGGAGAGAATTATGAAAATTTCCACAGGGTCCGTGGTAGTGGAACAAAACCTTCGGCCCCCTGATAGAAAGGTGAAGATGCAGAGGAACTAATCTTTCAGAACGTCAATTTCTCCAAGCACACGTCTAAGTCTACAAAAGAATGGCTTCACCGGAATAAGATTAAGGTTTTGGATTGGTCCAGACAAGCCAAAGGTGCTGCAACTAAGTATTAATTTCAGGGTGTGTATATTTATGCAACCATGTTAATTGAAGTTTTTTATTTTCTATTGTTTACCTTTAAAGCTTTATGCTTGTTTCTCAATTGCATTGTACAGGTTAATAGTTTAGATTGAAGGTGGAAAAAGCTGTGAATTTATTTGCCTTTCTGTCATTTTTTTACATCACAAAAAACTGACATTTGAAGAGGGGTGTGTAGACTTTTTGAAGCCACTGTATTAATAAATGATACTCTACCCTAGGCTACTACTCTACACACCTGTGGATGTCCTGTTTTTATGCAATGTCCCGTTTGTCCTTTAATACTGCCATGATCCCTCCAGGGTTCCCAACCCCCAGTTTGAGACCCCCTTTTGGACTTTCCAATTCTCTTTTGCCTCTCTATCATTCTCTATCTCTCTGCACCAACACCTCTTCTTCTTCTTATTATTATTATTATTCTTTGTCTTCTTCTTCTTCTTCTTCTTCTTCTTCTTCTTCTTCTTCTTCTTCTTCTTCCTCCTCCCCCTACGGTACTCCGTCTTTGGTCTCTGACTCTTCCGAGTTGTCTCTACGTGGTGGTTAACATGTTTGAGTTGTGAGCTCTGGTGAGAGGACAGCGTATCTGCCCGTGCGTGCGTGTGTGAGAAAGGGGGGCCTGTGGCTGTCTATCATTCTCTATCTCTCTGCACCAACACCTCTTCTTCTTCTTCTTCTTCTTCTTCTTCTTCTTCTTCTTCCTCCTCCTCCCACGGTACTCCCTCTTTGGTCTCTGACTCTTCTGAGTTGTCTCTACGTAGTAGTTAAGATGTTTGAGTTGTGAGCTCTGGTGAGAGGACAGCGTATCTGCCCGTGCGTGTGTGTGTGAGAAAGAGAGGGGCCTGTGAAACACCAGCACTAATATGTTGCTGATTGGGTGGCTCCAGCTCCGGGTGAACAGAACATCTTGAAGTGATTTATGCCTCCTCCTCGTTCTCTCCCTTTACCTCCTTCACCCCTACTCTCTCTCTCTCTCTCTCTCTCTCTCTCTCTCTCTCTCTCTCTCTCTCTCTCTCTTTCTTTCTCTCTGTCTCTCTCTCTCTCTCTCTCTCTCTCTCTCTCTTTCTTTCTCTCTGTCTCTCTCTCTCCCCCCCCCCCCCCCCCCCCCCCCCCCCCCCCCCCCCTCTCTCTGGGAACAGGGGGCTTGAAACCCTAGAGGAAGGGGAAAAGAGAGGAAGGGGAGATGAGGAGGAGATGGGGAGAAGGCCCTCGTACGTAAACAACACCAACAAGCCGCCCTGCTTCCTGAGTGGCCTGAAGAGGAAGATAAAGGCAGGAAGTGATGGATAGTGTGTGGATGAGCTGACGTAAGGCCAATCCTACACTACGTTGCCTGCCGACAAGGGGGGACAAAGGGGTATGTTGTCCCGGGCCCAGGGAGATAGGGTGGCCCAGAATTGGGTCCCCATTACATTGACTGTATTTGATAGTGGGCCCTATGAGATGACTTTGTCCTGGGCCCGGTAAAAGCTTGTCAGCGGCCCTGCCCGACGGCTCTACAGGCCTCCCTACTACGTTCAGAGGCAGACTTTCCATTAGGCAAACCTAGGCAATTGCCTAGGGCCCCGACCAAATCTGCCCTCCATAGGGGCCCCCAACTGTCACACCAGTCGCGGTAAACACACAAAAAATGGGCTGGATCTACACTGAAACAAATTATTTGTTGGCGGAACATAAAAAAATTATGGAAAGTATTTCCATCCAATTTGATTATGCTACCTTAGCAAGAAATGTTTTTGTTGAGTCACATTAAGGTCAATATGTTGGATCAACATAGACATCAAGTCAAGTAGGTTTTATTGTCAATTTCTTTACATGCACTGGTCATACAAAGAATTTGAAATTACATTTCTTGCTTTCCCATACAGACATAGACTAATCTAGGTAAGGACATAGACAGTATAGACATAGACAGTACTTATACATGGACTTAAGACAGTATGGACATAGACAGTGCTCATACAGACATTTAAAGTGCAAGACTGGACAACAGAAGACTTGTAGAGGACATACATGAAGTGTAACTGTGACCTAAGTACAAGGGGTACAGCCAACATAACTTTTAAAGGTTATTTCAACCTTAATAGAAAGGGTTAATCCATCATAACTTTTACATGTTGCTCCAACATATTTGGTTTAGGTCTGGATGAACCAACTTCATGGGGTAGTTACAGCAGTATTTACATTGATAGACTCAACAAAGCAACATCTTGCTATGGTAGCATAATCAAATTGGATGGAAATACTTTCCATAATATATTTATGTTCCCACAACAAAATATTGTTTGGATTGTTCAACACATCTAATTAACTGTATTAAGACAATACTTGTCAAGCCACATGAACATCAAACATAATAAAAGTCAATCATAAAATCAATATACCTTAATTAATTAAACATTCATTGTTGTCCTTATCAGTTCAGATCAAGCTAGAAAACACCTCAAGGCACACGCATCTACCAATATGCATGTCAGCCAAGTTCGTCAGTTGTAAGTTGGTTCCAGTTGAGCCTATAAGACCAACTACAATAAAGTTACACGCGATAAAGTTGAAGAATTAGTTGCCTTTATTTTTTCATTGCACATGTAATGATCAAAGCAAGATACAAAATGAGGGTACCTCTTCAAGTGCAAATGAGAAAGATTAATTTCTCAATTTCTCTAAAAACTCTTAAAAAAAGGTACACTGTGCAGGAAACGGTCAAAAAAGGTACTGCAACTATGCTGCTCATTGAAACTGGGCAACCTATTGCCAAATTTGATCTTTTCATGAAAGTTTGCTAAGTAATAAACAAATATTTTATAGTATGGCCCAAATACAGTCATTTTTGCAGCTAAAAATGGCAATTTCTTGACATTCAAAATGGCCAAGATCCCAGTTTCATGTATGAAAAGTGCAATTTTTCCCAGTCATAATGAATACTAAGAATATGATGGTGGTTAGGGTGCATCAGATGCCCCCTATGAAAAGATATTGCCTTGGCCCTATAGTAAAAATGTTCTACACCCAGTAAAAACACACTGTAAAATATTTTGAAATTTGGATGAAGTCTACCGGGGCCACCAGCCCCATGAAAATAGAAAATAATGGTGATAGTCAGAATCTTGGAATAGAAATGGACATTTTGCTGCATAAAGCTACCCAATAAAAACATATTGTCTCAGCTGTGTGATAAAAATGTTCTATGCACAGTAAAATCACTCTGTGTAAAATATGTTGAAATTTAGATGAATTCTACCGGGTCCACCAGACCCATGAAAATACAAAATAATGGTGATGGTGATGGGCAACCTGGATTCCAAAGCTGAAGTCCAGTGCCACATATTCCAAATGGCATACCTAGTTTTACCTTTCCAGTTAGGGCAATGGGGCACCTAAGTCACGCCCTTCTACTTCCGATCCATGGGGCTGGAGCTCTCAAAATTTTGAATGAGAGTTAATGGAGCGAGTCAAGCTAAATCCTCATCCCGTTTGGCATGTGCTCCGGATTTCACATATGATGACAGTGAATTTGAAAGGTTTGGATTTGCGTCGTAAGACCACTCATTTTCGACACGCAAGAAACGTTGTTTTAGCTTTTGTGCAAAACTATGTTAGAGACTACACGTGCGCCTCGCATATCTGACGTGAACCGAGGCACAGCCAACCCTACCGCTGCACTGCGGCTTAAGTGGCTGCACGTCGGACATGTGACGTCTGTTGTGTAGTCCAAATAATTGTATATTTTTGCACACACACAACTCAAAAATCGCTTGCCAAGTGAAGTCAACAAGCACACCATTGGTTGTTATTAATTCTGAGGCACAGCATATGTATGATCGACGGGGAAATGCGAGGTGGGTCGGAAAATAGCTTTGATCAGTCCATTACAGCCCAGTCAAAAGTTTTTGCGTTGCCAGCCCCATAAGCCGCCCGGAAGGGGTGGAGACTTGGGTGCCCCATTGGACAGGTAAAACCAAATCTGTGGCACTGGATTGTAGCTTTTGAATCTAGGTTTGCCATTGTCTTAAAACAGAGGTGGACAAACCGGGTGGCACATTTGCCCCAGCCAATATAATGAACCAGCTGAGCCTAATTACCACTTAAGCCAGGTTGATGAGGTAATTAGTGAAATCACCTGTATTGGGAGCACAAACAGAAGGAATATCTAAGCAGGTTGTGTATTCAGTCGATCCACTTACACAGACTTCAGTCTCAGGACAGACTGATGGTCAAACTGCTATATTTAGGCAAATTTGCTCTTTTGCAACACAATATCAATTCCTTGCTGCCTTGGACCACTAGTATCTACTAGCAGAGGTGTGACCAAGTCACTAATGTGCAAGTCACAAGTAAGTCTCGAGTCTTTCCACTCAAGTCCGAGTCAAGTCACAAGTCAAGACACATCTGACCAAGTCAAGTCCAAGTCCAAGTCGTACCCCAGCCAAGTCAAGTCCAAGTCCAAGTCTCATTTTTTTTCAAGTCCTTAACAAGTCACAAAGGGATTTTCTATTTGCAATCACAATTTCGATCATAAATTCATTAGTATAATAATGAGACCTGAGTAAAAAGATGACAATTACTAAAACAGTTGCTGAGAAATCAGTCTAAACCAAACTACTGCTTGTGCTGTGTATGTAAAATGACATTTAATTTCATATTTTTTTCACATAAAAATACATTTCATGTGAATTTGTACTTAAACAAAGGAGCAACCATATGCCAATTATTTACTGTCCAGTGGGCAAATAGTCCTGTTGCAAGAATGTGTGCGTATGTGTGTGTGTCCGTTCCATCATCTGATGGCATAAACCTATTCCACTACTCCACCCTGGTCTTGGTGGTGGGCCGGTCATATCTAGTCAAGGTTTTAAGTTATACAGACTCTAGCATCATAACGCTAAGGATAGGACTATGGTTAACTTTTTCACTAGGAGCACAGGCAGGGCCGCTGACAGCTTTGGCTGGAAGGTTTTGTCAAGACATTAGGGGGGCATATTACACTTCCAACCTGAAAACGCGGATTCACACTTTCAGCATACTATGTTTGAATTTACCCACAAAGGCCAAGGGTGAAAGTAGTAGCCTATTCATGTCTTACAGGTGCTACCCACCCTCCCCCCCTCTCTTTACTGTAGTGTAACACTCGACTAATGTAAACATTTTGGTTTGGCTTTAAAAGACGCCATTTTCCCTAAGGTACCATATTAAGCTCACCATTCTCATCAAGATATGACATACAGCAGGGGTAATCAATTTCTTTTTTTTAAATTGAGCCCAGTGTGTGTGTGTGTGTGTGTGTGTGTGCGCGTATGGGGGGTGGGGCTACACATGTGAGACAGGATGATGAGTTAACAGCACAGCTCAGCAGGCAGCCCTGTCTCAGCTGGTCCATGATGTTCACTTCATCCTAGCTGAGCATTGACAGTGTCATAACTGTGAACCCACCAATGAGCACATGCATGGTGCAGCACTAGGCTATATAGTCTGCTGTAGGCTACGTGCCAACAGTATTTAGCCTAGTAGACACTAGTCCATATGGGCTAAGAAACGAGGACAAAGAAGGCCTAGTTAGTTGGATTAAATTCCTGGTAAAGTAATGATGAATTTCCTGAATTTCCCCCTGGGGATCAATAAAGTTACTCTACTACTCTACTCTACTCTACTATTGTTGAAGCTGATATCGGCATTGTCGCTTTCCCCCTCACATTCTCGCCGCAATGGCCCATCACCAACCATTTTTACTGCGTCACAGTCCAAGTTAACTAGAACTTCGTTTGCACAGTCATTAATCCACGTCTTGTTAATTAGCCTATATTAGGCTACTAGACTATTCGCCAGCACGCTGTCAATTAAACATGGCGTTAGCGCTGCAGAATGTCAGTTATGGCAACGAGGCAACCTTGTTCTGCGCTTCTACAGTGTAGGAAGAAGGAAGGTGTGTAATGCCCTATCCAACATTTCGCTCTCATTTTCCCGAACGAATATGCGCCTCGCGCCATGCTCTCGTCTCCCTGTTCTCCCCAATCGCCCTCTCCTCCCCCACAAAGGCACTTGTATGCTGTTCATGCCTCCTCAAAAAGATTAAGTTCACCGTCCAGGTCATAGATTATAGCCAAACAAAGTTCTGCTGTTTCCTATTTTTTGTTAATTTGGAAAACAGGGTTACATCCCAGTTCTCCAGTGCTGGCGTCGTGTAGCTCTAACGTGTCATTTCCAAGCAGCGGTAATTGCGACTCCAAACTCCCCAAAATACCAAACAAAGCATGTAGTTCGAACTGTGAGAAACATAAGATAAAGCGGTGTCGACACCACGAGATACAAGATTCGCGCGCGCAAGGATTGGGCTGGGAGCAGCACGCGAGAGGGAACATGCTTTTTATCCACGGGAGCTGACCCATGTCCATGTCTTGCGCTGCTCAGCAGTAACTTGCAACCTCTACCTCGCATTACATTTAAACTTCACGATAGGCTGCATTAAAGATTGCGTTTGAACTGATGTGGCTGACATGATAGTGTGTCAAGGCTGAGTTTTAAAACTTTCAAGGAACACGTATGTCAGATAGCCCTGATGTCCTTAGAAATTTTTCGATTCAAGTCATCGAACAACAAACAGTGAGGTTCGGGGCGCAGCTTGTTTATAGCCCTCAAGCTTCGCGGGAAGCAGTGTTGCGTGCGCTTAGTTTCTTCAAAGTTTTTCCAATAGTCATGAAGTATTCCTCATCTCGCGCCTTGACCAATTATTTGACAATTTTGGTCGTTTGTCTTGTCTCTTTGCAAGACTGTCATGAATAGGCTATAGGCTAAATTATTTCCCTTTGGAACCATTCACCCAGCATTTAAAGTAGGCAACCGGTGGAGCTCTTTTGATGGATGCAAGACCAAATCTGCTCGCCTATTTTCGATTGCATGCTGGAAGACTAAGACATCAGGGCCGCGTTATCCTATGGTGCAACCGGTGCTGTAGCACCGGGCCCCGCCACTAGAGGGGGCCCCGGACTGCGTGAGATTGGAAAATATGAAACGATATTTTGAGACGATCAATTGTACTTTTGACGCATTTCGCCATCCGTAGGCAAGCAGAGGCGCATATGTATATGTTGTCACCAGGCTAGACAGGCAGCTTGGGCCCCCCAAGACTGTAGCTGGCAGGGGAACAGGCGATTTGTTACAAGTGTTCTTACTTTTTAATTTTCGCTTGGCCCCCCTACTGAGCCTAGAATCGCCTCTGCATGCACGCAGGAATCGGAGGTCTTCGGAACTTGTCATTTCAGTCAGATGCTTCTGGTTGTGTGCCAAAAGGGGAAAACGGTGGCCAATAATTTTTGAGTTTGATGATGGGCTACTGTCTAAAAAAAGATGAGGAAGTCGGCGTCAGCACTTGCTTCAGATTGTACGGATAAACTGCCCGGCATGGATTAACGCACTGAAGAGAAGGTTGGCAACGTTATTTATTTTTGTAATGTCAGTGTTATAATCGCTTTTTGTAATTGTTGCATAGCGATCATGGACTTGTGCAATCATGTAGGCCTAAGCTAAGCAAACAGAGCACAGCACACCAACCTAACTTTATCTTATTCTATAGTTAAAACATGGGGAAATAAATCACGCACCCAACTGCATTCGCGAAACAAAAGTCTTGCATGGCGCGGCGAGGACCACTTGGTGTTTTTAAAAAAAGTGTTCACAATAATGCTACGTAGCAAGTGCACCAACCAGCACTCAAAGTTTCGACAGTCTGCAACAACAGGGCAAGCAATCTAGCAAACACTAAAATGATATATTCGCATTTTCCTAAAGCACTGTTATGGCCATTTCCCTAAAGCACTGTAATAATGTCGATGCTCTGTCAGGCCTATATCTTTGCGTTCGGGTTTGTGTTCAGTTAAAACATGCCTGGGTACCACTCGCGGATTGTTCAGTTAGCAAGTGGCTCTTATCTGGGAGAAAAAAAACTTGTGTGATACATCCACATCCACATCTAATCATTACGAGTTTGCACCGTAGTCTAGCCTACTGTAATGATTGCATAGGCTACTATTGCAGTGTAATGCGCCACCTAGATGAAAACCTCTGACTTTTTAATTGGTAGCCTATATGGTACATTTTGAGGGGATTTCGTGACAGCTTCGCTTTGGTTCGCTGCTAAGGGGCTTCCCCTTCCTCGCGACAAGCGACAGCTGATCTTTCCTTTGAGACAGCCAGTCTTTCCATTGGAGGTTACATTAATTAACACGTGTTTCCCACGACGGTTTCGATTCGACAAATTGGTCGGCAGCAACGTTTGGCAACAAAATTAAGAGACTTTTGGTTGTGCTTCTGTTTGGTAGTTCTTCTAGCTGAACCGACGTTTACTCTGCCAAACGATAGTATACAGTATCTCCTCTATGTCCGCTGGCTATGCTTCCAATGGCTTGCGTTGCGACTGGTGAACTCAGCAGGGGGTTCAGTGCACCCTTTTTTGTGTTGGAGTAGAACGTGTAGCCTGCGTTGTTTCATGCGTTTTGAATATGGCTCATTATAATGTGGTGTAGGGGCCCCGGATTGCGTCTGCACCGGGCCTCGGCGAGGGTTAACGCGGCCCTGTAAGACATGTATGTATAAACGTGTCATTTTGTATTGATTCTAATACTCAACCGATGGTGGCTGGTCAATGAAAAGAATGTTACCAAGAGGTTACTCTTTCTTACGGCTGTGATACATGCAAGCGAATTCCACCCGCTTTCAACCTGCTCGCTCGCCTCGCGTGGTGACGTAGCATCGTTTCCCGGTCAAATTAGCTTAGCTTAGCAAATGCTGTGGTCAAACAACCATCTCTCTTCAATCACAAACACTGTATGTACAAATTAAAATAATGAAACGGGAGCGAATACATTGGTCACCTTAACCCAAATGTCATTTATTTTAAAACCATCTGTAAAAAAACGATCAGCAGATTTGACACCACCGAAATCAAAACAGCATCCATTTTTAAACATCCCAGTACTGCTGGTGACGCACATGACGTCATGGCGTTGGAAGCTCTCCCATTGGTTAACGCTTCGCGGTGCCGCTACATTTTTCAGCCAAGCTCAACTTTCTCGCCTCGCTCGCCCACCGCCCGCCACCCTCGCTTCCCTACGTCACCACCCCTCGCCTCGCTGCCGCGTCCCAACGGAAAATAATGGAACGCCACGCTTCTACCGCTTTGGAAGCGCCCATCTATCACAGGCGTTAGACTGAGAAGCACGAGCATGCATTTTCAGCGCGTGGAGTTGTGGTCGTGAAATGGGGCTCCCTGGGATATCAAGCCATAGCCTACGGACACATCCTGGGTTGGGGGAAACTTAAAAGCAGGCCATATTCGTAACGTTTACCTCGCCACATATCCATCATAACGTGGTTTTGTCCGCGATGGTGGAAATTATTCGCAAGGCTGCACTTCACTTGACTGACTCGCGCAAGCATAGTGTGTGGGAGCGGAACATAATGTAACAGCCTTCGGGGGCTGAAGGCAAGCGCATTCATAAAGGACAGGGAAAGCAAAACGGATAGGCGTACTCTTTTATAAAACATCAATAGATTAAGTCCTGTGGTTCGGTTATGTCAGCAGTGTGTGTTTTTTTTATTTCAACTGCTTAAATAGCCTAATGTTCAACAATCAATGTCCATCACCATTTAGCTAAAATATTTAGACAGCTTGGTTCTCACTGAATTTCTGTCGTAAGCGAGGGGCGAGAGAGCGAGAGCTTCACGTGTGTAGCCTACAGAGGCGTGTTGCACATCACAGCGCCCCACCACACACACTTCCTACAACATTGATAGAAAATATTTGTTGATCACAGTGCAAACTTCCATAGCCTACCCTATTAATAATGCAAAATGAGTTGGGGCTGAGAGGGAGATAAATTAACTTCCGCGATGGTTTAAAATGTAGGCTATGTTTGTTCTGGAGACTCGCAAATGGTGTTTCAGTGTTGCCGCTAGTCGCTGCGTCCAGGCCAGCCGCGTCCGGCCGCATCTGGCCGCCAATGATGGCATAGCACCGCTTAGGACAATGACGTGATTCAAACAAAGAATGTGGGCGGGCTGTTGCATTCTGAAAACAAGGGTTGGACTTGGACTTTTTTTTTAGACCCAACATGGCAAGTCACGCCAAGTCATTGAAAGTTACAACTGTCAAGTCCAAGTCGAGTCCCGAGTCAAAGGCGTGCAAGTCGAGTCGAGTCGCAAGTCCTTTCTGATCTTGAAATTTCAAGTCGCAAGTCTTCACACCGCTGACTCGAGTCAGACTCGAGTCCAAGTCACTGGACTCGAGTCCACATGTCTGTCTACTAGTGCTAGTATCAAGCAAGATATTACAAAGCTGCATGACTGTTATATTTGTTTATTATATGGTGTGACGTCATCGGTCGAATGCTCCATTCATTTCAACGGGGCTCCCCAACGTTCGCACGTCTGTTATGTAAGGGTTAACGTTCGGCGAGAAGGTCGCTACCGTGGAATAGCAGCACGACAGAGAGAATCTTTAGACCCCGACGCGGAGCGGAGGGGTCTTGTTCTCTCTGAAGTGCTGCTATTCCACAAAGCGACCGACTCGCCGAAAGTTAACCCGCTTATTATATGTATATACTTAAATGATTCACACATGGCGGGGACATTTCTTTAGGCCTATTTAATGTTAAGATTGCTGCGCAAAACAAAACAGTGCCGTTGTGAAACACCGCTAGGCAACAGCTAGGTAGCCAGGACAACAGGTGTTGTCTATCACGGCAGCTGATTAGAGTCTTGTTGAAAAGTCGCTTTAGCAGTGAAAAGTCTTGTTGCCATTGACAGCGGTCTGTTATAGACCAACCCGTCCGTTATCGAAAAATAACAGACGTGCGAACGTTGGGGAGCCCCGTTGAAATGAATGGAGCATTCGACCGATGACGTCACAACCATATAATAATTTTCGATAACGGACGGGTTGGTCTATAACAGACCGCTGTCAATGGCAACAAGACTTTTCACTGCTAAAGCGACTTTTCAACAAGACTCTAATCAGCTGCTGTGATAGACAACACCTGTTGTCCTGGCTACCTAGCTTTTGCCTAGCGGTGTTCCACAACGGCACTGTTTTGTTTTGCGCAGCAACAATCTTTTAACATTAAAAACTATAATAGACTTAACATTAAATAGGCCTAAAGAAATGTCCCCGCCATGTGTGAATCATTTAAGTATATCCATATAATAAGCGGGTTAACTTTCGGCGAGTCGGTCGCTTTGTGGAATAGCAGCACTTCAGAGAGAACAAGACCCCTCCGCTCCGCGTCGGGGTCTAAAGATTCTCTCTGTCGTGCTGCTATTCCACGGTAGCGACCTTCTCGCCGAACGTTAACCCTTACGTGTTTCACCTGTGGGCCTACAATTCATGGAGGAACATCTGTACTTAAGCTGTGAATGTTCCTTGGAATGCCTAGGCTACAAGGCAGTCAATACAACTGTATTGAAGAGTGCCATTACTCCACAGCACACAAGTGAACACTGCACACTGCACACAACAAAATTGCATTTATGCCTCACCCGTGCAAGGGGGCAGCCCTCAGTGGCGCCCCATGGGGAGCAGTGCGGTGGGACGGTACCATGCTCAGGGTACCTCAGTCATGTAGGAGGATGGGGGAGAGCACTGGTTGATTACTTCCCCCACCAACCTGGCGGGTCGGGAGTCGAACCGACCTGGCGGGTCGGGAGTCGAACCGGCAACCTCTGGGATGCAAGTCTGACGCCCTAACCGCTCACCCATGACTGCCCACTTAAGTACAGGTTTTGGGAAGCCACTCTTTCCAACATCACATACAGTTGTATTGTATGTACTCTATTGAACTACTGCAGGGATTTCTTGAAAAAACATAAGTCATTCCAAGGACCATTCATAGCTTTAGTACAGATGTTCCACCAGGTATTAACAGCTACCTGTACAATCCTAGGCCCACAGGTAAAGCACACAAAAGTCATACAACTTCGCAATCTCTTGCTTGATACTGGCAGTGGGTCAGCTGGTTCATTACGGTATATTGGCTATACTTGGAATATGTGGCACTGGACTTTGGAATCCAGGTTGCCCATCACTATCACCATTGTTTTGTATTTTCATGGGCCTGGTGGACCCAGTAGAATTAATCTAAATTTCAACACATTTTCCACAGAGTGATTTTACTGTGCATAGAATTTTTTTTTATCACACAGCTGAGGCAATATGTTTTTATTGGGTAGCTTTATGCAGCAAAATGTCCATTTCTATTCAGGGCTGGATTGGGCGATAAATAGGGCCCGGGCACTTTCGGATTTAAGGGGGCCCCCTCATTATTATTAGTGCCGGAGAACTGACTCACCGGTGGGCCCCGCACCCTCATGGGCCCCTATTTTCAGTAATGTAAAAAATAAAACAATGGGGGCCCACGAGGGTGCGGGGCTCACCGGGAAATGCCCGCCATGCCAGATGGCCAGTCCAGCCCTGTTTCTATTCAAGATTTTGACTATCACCATTATTTTCTATTTTCATGGGGCTGGTGGCCCCGGTAGACTTCATCCAAATTTCAAAATATTTTACACAGTGTGTTTGGGTGTAGAACATTTTTACTATAGGGCCAAGGCAATATCTTTTCATAGGGGGCAACTGATGCACCCTAATGGTGGTGCTAAGTATTCATGAAAAAGGTAACATTAGTGAATGGGTAGCATGAATTCTGGAAATAAACAACTAAGAATCTTACACAGTGTACATTTAAAAGCAGTGCAAAAACTGATGAAACAGACGGTTAGAATGAAACAGAAATTTGAAAGTGTACTTCCATTCTGGAAGGTAACAGAGATTAAGAGCATAAACCAAAACAAACACTGCAATGGCCACAGGTACGTTACCAATGTCGTTGAGGACTCTCTGCCGATCACACGCACACGAAGACAATACGTTTCAGCTGGACCGTCCAGATCAACATCCTGGAAAACAGTAAACAAAACCCATGATTGAAGCCGTAAGCGGTATTTGTGGGCGCAAGTTTGGGGCATTTCTGTCCACCCTAACACACCCAGAGATGGGAAAAGTAGTGTAGTATATTTAGTATAGTTTATGAAAGGTATGAGGAGGATGTTGACTTGTGTGCCCTCACACTGCCTGTTTAGGCAATTGAATGTGAGATCAAACTGATGTTCAATTACCTCTCTTCGTTTTTGGTGTGGCTATGACCCCATTCTGGAGTATGTTTCTCAACAGCATCATTGGTAACTACAGTAAAAACTTTGCTTGCATGCAATTTCCCATTGGCAAAATACCAAGTCGCTAACTAACAACGGTGCTTTTGAGAAAAAGGGTCATGATCTTTTCACGAGTGTTGGTGAGAAACTTTACACATACAGCTAAGTATACAGTGTGCAAAATTGTTACAATACATTACATTACACTTAGCTGACGCTTTCATGTATTCAAAGCGACTTACATTTATTACTTTTCAGGGTATTGGTTACAGGCCCTGGCGCAATGTGGGGTTAGGTGCCTTGCCTTAGGCACTTTAGCCATGGATGGAGATGTAGTGACAGGTATGGGGAGATTCAAACCTGCAACCAATAGATTGAAAAACCAACTCTCTAACCACTAGGCCACGGCTGCCCCACCAGCACAATTATTAGTATTTTGAACATATTGGCCCTTTTAGGCACATTGTCAACCAAAAATTGCATGAGAGACAAAGATATGTCAAACCCCACCCATCCAATGCAAAAGAGTCTGCTCAAAGTTTGGTCTCCTAAGGGGGAGTTGTCTAAGGTGAAACTATGAGAAAACTATTACCCTACAGCACGATCGTATTCCAGAACTAAAACCTATATTGAGTTTAAGTTTTCTTCTAAGATAACTTCTGCTGCTTCAGTAATGCGGCCTTCGCAATGTGCCACAGCAAGTGCAACACCCTCATGGGTAGATAGAGACCTGCAGAGATCTACAAATCAGAGATGACTGGTGTTGGATTGAACGTGAAATTTGGCAAAGGGTTTGTGATGATGTGAGGGTGCTTTAGCAAAGCTGGAATTGGGCAGATTCGTGTTTGCAAAGAACACATAACTGAGGCCAAGATGGCACATCAATGCAAGAAGGTTTGGTGTGTCCTCCAGCAGTGTCCAGAACGTGGATGAGATGCCAGGAGACATGTCAGGTAGCACAGGAGGAGCCCACCAGAGCCCAACAAAATGAGCCTCACAGGCCACTGATGTGTGCGATCTCCCTATGCCACCTAATAACGAAAAAGACAGATCTAGCTGCCGAGTTGTAACATACCACTTTGTCTGGCTCTTCATTCAGGTAGACCGTCAGCTCCTCAGCATGCACTCCCTCTTCACATCAATGTTGTCAGTCTGCGTATGAGGGCCGGTCAATGTATGCCAGGAAACAAACATGCAGGAAAAACATTTTAACCAACAGGAAGAATAAAGGCAGTACAGGTACAACCACATTAAACAAAGGACACATCTCATTTATCTAGTAGCGTAGTGTATCGTTGGTACTGGCAGTGAAGTGGTACAGTACGTCACTGTTTGATATGGCATGGTGCAGCTCTGACACTTTTCCATTAGCCCCAAGTACTCGGTACCATTTCAGCACTCAGCCCTGGTTCCAAACGTACTGAAGTGATGCCAAAATGTGACGTCTGACCTTAAAAAGGTACACTGTGCAGGAAATGGTCAAAAAAGGTACTGCAACTACGCTGCTAATTGAAACTGGGCTGCCTATTGCCAAATTTGACCTTTTCATGAAAGCTTACCAAGTAATAAACTAATATTTTCTAGTATGGCCCAAATACAGTCATTTCTGCAGCTAAAAATGACTATTTCTGGAAATTCAAAATGGCGGACCATGGAGAAGATCCCCCTTTTCATGTATGAAAATAGCAATTTTTCCGTCATAATGAATACTTAGAATTTGATGGTGGTGGTAAGTATTCATAAAAATGGTAACATCAGTGAATGGGTAGCATGAATTCCGGAAATAAACAACTAAAACTCGTACACAGTGTACCTTTAATTCCCCTGATCATTTCATGGGAATCGCAAGCCAGACAGACATGAGAATCAAATAAAAAAAAATAAAAAAAATAAAACAGAGCAGCAACCACATCAACTGACCTGCAAAAGACTGTTATATCATTGCCCAGGACTGCTGTGTGTAAAGCCAGCTGTAGTTAGAACTGAGGTGAAGACAATGAGTTCAAAACTGGCTGAAGGATTGAAATTAGTGGGAGAAATGCAATATGATCCAAGACACCCTACTTCTCCCCATTACATTAGATCTTGAAATTTTAGCATTACTGTGATGCATGGCAGTGTGCATGTTTTACCTGAGTCATGGGCACCAGGATCCTCTGTATCTTCCTTGCATGAGAAGCACCTTTCTTGCTGAAGACCCGGAGCAGTGTTGTTGAAAGACCATCCAGCTCTGAGAAGAAATTCAACAGCAAACCAACTGTCATGATCCTCTTGAACTTGGCACTTAACTTGAAACAGGGCACAAAACACATACCTACAAAATACTTGTAACTTAAGACTTGTGACAAAGGTTACAAAAAGGCCTGATGGTCTTACTAAAATGAGGAAATAAACACACAAAAAATCAACAAATAACGTACCTCGCACATGTTAAAAAGAGCAAGCCATCTGGATTTAAAAACTGCAATCGTGGGGGCATCACAAATTACTTCATGCCTTCAATGAGCAAAGGTCTTGGTCAGTTGAGCTGAGGACCCAAACGTCTTGAATTTCTGTTGTGACCAGAAAGACAGATAAACTAATATAGGTGAAGGAGACAGCTATGCAGAGAAAAATGTAAAATAATTACAACAGATTTTACACACACACACACACACACACACACACACACACACACACACACACACACACACACACACACACACACACACACACACACACACACACACACACACACACACACACGAGCTAATAGTCATAGATTAGATACTACACAAGAACTTTCATCACCTTTTTCAGGGGCACCTTGTGAGAGGTAGCTGAGGTGAGGACCCTACAAACATCTTGAATGCTGAGGAATTAATATAGGTGAAAGAGACAGTTATGCAGAGAACAAAAACCCAAATAATAGTAACATATTCTACAAAGAAATTCAGTAAATGATTAATTACAAAAAATAACAAATTAACAGTATTTATATTTGCAACAATATGCATTTCTACCTCACTCAAGGTACAGTATATATTGAATGTAAATGCACTGGAATATCCTAAAGTGATCATTGATACAAAAAACTTGCTATGTCCTTTTTACACAACAAATGTAGAAGATCGAGTTTGAGGGAATGAGGGACAGAAGGGCGTTTGCATGTGTGTTTCACTAGATACTACTGGGATTTACGTTCAACTATTTCAAAGGTCATAGCCAATTAGGCCTACATACATTGGTAAGTGACCCACGACATGAATCAAACCAGCTGCAAACTGCAGCATCTAGTTCTACCAATGACTTATGTAGACCTCCTTGAGTTCTACACACGACGCACCCATTCAAACGCGCACCCATACACAAGCACACACAGCCCCTTCTGTCACGCAGTCTCACGTCTCGTCTTTTTTCAAACCGAAAAGTTCCACCGGCTAATCAACATTTACTGTGGCCGTACACACACATCCAGGGTTTCCCCCAGCACTTTATTGCTAAGGCGGCCACCTTGACAAGAAACACCTACCACCTTGACTAGGTCCCCTGAGAAGATAAAGATTTCATGTTGTGAATGTAATTTCTAAAGTTGCTTAACCAAAAAATATATACTTTTAACGCCCCACCACCTTGACTAACAAAAATTCTGGGGGAAACACTGCAGACGGAGCAATGCCAAAAATCAGCGGTAACTTTACTTCCCCTGTGTCATTGATGTGTGTAGAGCTACTGATGGTATCTACGACTGTCCTGGATACATTTGAAATCAGACGCACACGGGTCTCGCAACGTCAATGCATAGAACTAGCTATTAATACAACGTTAATGAACCAGCTGTTGTCACCTAGCATAAATTAGCTAGCTGCCCGTTATGGGCTGCCAGGTAGTTTCTTTCGCTATAACTCGCAAAGTAACCGAAAATAATGTCACACATGCAAACATGCATACAGTACAACATGGGTGACAGCTTCCAAACTCCCAACAATAGTTAAAACAACGAGACTATTGCTGTGTTCCATTACCCGTACTTACCGCCCTTTCCGCACTGTGTTTGGGTACGCAGGGTGTTCCATTTCTAATCGCGACGGTAAAGTGTACTGTAAATTACCCGGATAACGCCCCCAAAACGGCCATTTTTCGAAGTGTGGTGTTACTGTACACTTTTCGCACTCAACGGCCGCCATGTTTGTGACGTAGTTGCGTGCCAGATCTGTCAAACGGTTGAATCTCCGTGATAACAGCATAGTTTTGATTCCAAAGACAATCGCCATGTGTATTAGAGGCAGGGGTAACTTTAAAAAGTGTTAGCATAAGGAACAGTGCCTTCCGTGTTGAATTGCATATTGGCGGTTGGTAAACTCGGATGTCACGCGACCAACCGTCATTTCCGTTAAGTGTATCAGACAGAACGGGAATCGGAATGTACTCGCCTCGTGAATTGCGGAGGGTGGAAAGGGTACTTCACTGCACTCAAACAAGGTACACAGTACAGAGGGTGAATAATGGAACACAGCATATATCGATAATTAGCCGCTAACCAGTTTGAATTGGTGAGAATTAGCCAGCTAAGCTTACTCTCTTGCTCATAAAACGTATGCCTTGATGCCAAAACTAAGTACACTAACGAAACGGGTGATATAAATGTGATTCTAGGAAAGTCATGATAAATGCAAACAGCCCTACAGTGGTTTACTTTTTTGACTTACCCGCCTTCAGAGTGTCCGCGGATATGTATTCAGTCAAAGAACTCGGCAAGCTCGTTGTTTCCGGCTGCCACACACAATCCGCACACTACTGCCACCATCTGTTCTGGCGTTGTAAAAGCCATTGGTCATCTTATCCAAAGGAATTAGGTTGTGACAACATTACTGGATTTGGGAAGTCGTTGGTTATTGGGCATCATGCTAAAGTTACATAACTTCATTATGCCCAATCACAAAACATAATTATTCATGGTAGAAGTGACATGTTTCCCTTTGATTAATTTAACATACACAACATATGGCTTTTTTCAGTGTATATATGACGCGAAACACTAAAATAGCACCAAAACACAGAAAAGTTATGTCTATATCATGACTTTTGAGGGGCTCCATGTTCTCTGTTTCCCCTAGGGCCCCAAAATGGCTAGATCCGCCCCTGCCAACATTGCCTGCCGGCTCTACAGGCCTCCCAGCTCTCTTTTCTCGCTGTCTGTCAATCCGGAATGGTGCTAATTACTAAAACATGCCTGATGCCGACCGACGTCTCTTTGTATGCGCTAGGAAACGTCGCAATCCTCTTGTTCTCCGTGCTCATGTTCAACCAGTGACGTGTCTGTGGAAGGGTGTGGGACGGGTGGAAGTGTGTGGGATGGGTGGAAGTGTGTGGGAGGGGTGGATGGGTGTTGATTTCTGAACAACACCCCAAGATCTCGTCTAGGAAGTGTGCGTGTGTGTGTGTGTGTATGTGTGCGTGCGTGTGCGTGTGCGTGTGCGTTCGCGTGCGCGGGCTTGTGTGTGTGTGTACTATTGAACACCCAAAGGGCTGTGGCTGAGAAAGGCTGTGTGTAAATATGTGTGCATGTGCGTGTGTGCGTGCGTGCGTGTGTGTGTGCGTGTGTGCATGCTTGCGTGTGTGTGCGTGGGTGTGTGTATGTGTGTGTGTGTGTGTGTGTGTGTGCTTGTGTGTGTGTGTGTGTGTGTGTGTGTGTGTGTGTGCGTGTGCGTGTGTGTGCGTGTGTGCGTGTGTTAGATTGGGGGAGAGTGTGCTCATGGACAGATCCATGGCTCGTTTCTGCACCAGGTCATGCATGGAGTTCACTGTGCTTGATTGGGTTTCCTCAGATCATATGAGACCAATCTCAAATGGGGGTGGGGGGCTTGAAATGTGTGTGTGTGGGGGGGTGTAATGGAATCAATTATATTTTACGGTTTTGTCCCCGCACAGTCTCCTCATCGATGTCAGACTGCAAATAAATCTCAATTTGAGATCTTAAGTCTAGTCAAGTTTTCATCGCGTGAGGAACAACCGCAAACACTTCACAGATGCTTGGTTGATGCTTACAGGGGAGGGCAGGGCAGGGGAGGGCAGGGTAGGGAGGAGCCAAGAAGGGGATAGGAGTGAAAGGGGTGAGGGGTGTATGTAAGCCAGGTAGGGGTGGGGGACAACCTGTTTCATTTGAAGGGCCACTCCAAATTCCTCTGAGGGCTGTATTATGAACACAAACCAGAATTTCCCCTGCAGATAGGCCTATATTGAAGGCATCCACCTTTAAAACATACCCCACCTTCTCTAGGTCCCCTGAATATAAATAAATTGTATTGAAAATGTAATTTCTAAGATTCCTTCACAAATTATGTCATATTTCATGTGAACCTGCACTGTAAAACCAATAAGTTGAGTTTACTTACAAAAACCCAGAAAAGTGGTTGCCCTAGAAAAACTAAGTAATTATTAATGATTAAACTTACAATCTTTTGTGACCTCAACTGTTGTATATACTCATTATATGTAAAAGTTTAAGTTAAATGTACTTAAGTCCAAATTGATTAAACCTAGCATCTTCCACAGTAGTAACTGTTATCTATAGTTATTGTAGGCAAAATTCACAGTTTAATGTACTAAATTCCCAGTCGATTAAAATTACCATCATTCGTAAGATTAACTGTTATGAATAATTATTTTATTTAAAATTTGCAGTTAAATGTACTAAATTTTAAGTTGATCAAACTGAAAGTCTTCTGTAATATCAAATGTTTCGTATAGTTATTTCACATGAAATATTAAGTTACATTCACAAAATTGTAACCAATTAGCTAGATAAGTAGAAGAACAACAGAATATTCAAATATCAAAACATTTTTTAATTGTAATATTTTGAGCAAAATAAAAGACAAGCTTGGCAATCTGTTTTTTTTATTTTGGTTCAGGAAAAAAAACACAAAACAAATACAACAACAAAAAAAAGAATCCACTTTTGTTCAATGGAGTGGACACTGCTCATTTCACTGAAATATGTACACACACACACACACACACACACACACACACACACACACACACACACACACACACACACACACACACACACACACACAGGCGCCGACTATGGGGGGGCACGGACCTTTTTGCCCCCCCAATCATAAAGTTGGGGGGGTCAAAAACACCCCGATAATGACATGTTAAAATAGCTGATTTCCCTGATGATTTAAACCCACTATTAGAATGTGAAGAAGTTTGTAGCCTATCCCCTTTCTCACTGTCTCATATATTAAAAAAAACCCTCACAAACGGTGAATTCATGAACAAAATTGTGTTTGAACTGTCGGTACAAGCGAGCACGCACAGGGAATAGCCTACATCTGCAGCGTCGGTCATGGCCAATCGGCGGGAGCGTTCATAGCCTATTTGAGTTGCAGAACGCCATCCTCTTTGGGCAGAGAAAGGAGTGGGAATGTTGACCAACATGTTTATTATTTGTGAAGACTATAGCGTACATGGACAATATTGTGTTTGCTTGATTATTGTATTCGCACTGGCGATTTTTGTTTGCGATGGTCCAGGAAGTTTAAGGAACTGCAGGCTGCGCAGCATAGGTAAAGTGATGGACTGAATAAGTGAAACATTATAATGTCCCTCAGAAATGTGTGTATTTAAGCCAGTCCTTAATGAGAGCAAAGGTGATTAGTAGGCTATAAAAGGACTTGCCCAGTTTTGACCCCTGGGCCTTAGTTTGACATCCCTGGTGTAAATGTATGAACGTTTGCTCACTTTTAAAAACCCTTGGTCTTTCTCAAAATTTTGCGACACAGTCCTACAAGGGGGATCAATGTAACTAGACAGCTTCCATCCAGCAGCAATCCTGGCCATCTTCTCGGCTGAAAAACAAAATAAAACACACAACATGCAGCTCTGATTAACACTGTGAGATACACAGATTGTTTTGTCTTCGACACATGCATTTTTGTGTAGATTTGTAAGATTTGACTCACCTCTACCAACTCTATCTGGCTCCCATCTATCAGCAAGGAGTCCTGGCCATCTTCTTTGCTGTGAAAGAGAGAATAACACACAACATAAACACTATGGGTCTCAGTATAAGATATGAAACTTAAACAAATAGATGTTTGACATTTAAAAATGCGTAGGCTACATTTTGTGTAAATTCCTTCAATTCAAATTTGCTCACCTTCAGAAACCGACAAGTTCCAACTTATTTTCAGACATGGGGGTCGCGTACAGTAACAAGACAGCTCCACCCAGCAACAGGGTCCCTGGCTATCTTCTCAACTGCAAAGCAAAATATAACACAACATACACATTAGGCTATTCATCTCTGATAAACAGTGTGAAACAGACCGACATTTGAAACATACATACAACTTTTAAACTTAAACCAACCCAGTAGCCTACCTCACTTCTAACTTTTGATTTATCCTCAGAGATGTACACACAATAATGGGAGCGCACCTATGTTCCTCGGGTCTTATGTCCCCCTGTCTTTGTAAGGGAATGGGGAACATAAGACCCTATTTCTAAAAAAGGGTTCTATGTTCCCCGCATTATATGCTTCCGAGTTTTCAAATTGGGCCCTTCCCATAACCATCCCTAAACCTAACCTGTCAGAAATGCAATGTTTCTGAGTTGTAAATTTTTGCCCTGACCAAAACCCTAAACCTAACCAATCAGAGGTGCAACAACAACCTGCGCTTTGCCATGCGGCAGCAGTCTCCTTGGAAGCAGCAGTGGGGAACATAGGACCCGGGGAACATAGGGATTACCCCCACAATAATATCTACATATAGAACTATATTACTGATTTGCAAAGAAAATGCTTACCAAGGACAAAAGCTAAAAACAGCACACAGCACACACACACACAAGTTCAAAACATGCTTCCTTGACAACCCCCTTTTATATTCATGAAAAGGGCAACATGGGTGTATCATTAATGTATATCCAAACAACTCTAGCCTCAACAAAGTAACATTTGCTGCTAGCATGTTAGCATGTATGCTAACGGCATTTTAAAGCAGAGACAAGTATTTAGCTGGTTCTTTCCTCTGGTGTTAGATGCCGTACAGTGTGATAAAGGTTAACTGGCTAAACTTACATCAAAACGAATTCATAATGACACAGAGTTCGTTTCTACAATAAACCAAGCACCCAGTGAAGCAGACATTTTGCAACAAACTTGCAAACAAACCATGATTCTTGTTGTTAACCCGTTAGCATAATGCTAACGGCATTAGTAAACCAGACTGCTGCTGGTGTTAACTTCAGATGCCACTGATGTAACAGGACATGTTATACACTTAAAAACGAAGTTACATTTACAATAGAGTCAATTTCTAACAAGAAACTAAGCTCCCAACGAACTGAACATAGTGAAGTGGCAGTGGGACCTACCATAACTGTGTGTAGTATGCAAAGTCATTTCAAATCAATAGCAACCATAAACAATACAACGGTTTTGCTATCCTCTGTCAATTACGTATTGAAATTGTGAAAAAAATGACATGGGACTAAGATAATGAACTTACCTTACATAGGGCTTTAATTTCACCGACTTCTTGAACATTTTCTGCAGCGTGGCCCATATTGTCAGTTGAAATTTGAAACAATCTTTCATGGACATCAGAGTAGTCTCGTAACCCAATGAAATGGAAAAAGAGGCGGGATCATAACCAAAACTTATGAATTTAATCCATTCAACTAAAATATACTCATCTGAACAACTATTTCCTCAAATAAGTTGTCAATACTCAGTATTCTTCAGAAATGCCGTCAAACTTATATTTTTTAGTGCATTTTAATTAGTCTTGGTAAGTACATTTGATGTCTGGGTTTACAGTGTGTGTATATCGGGGACCCAGATAAAACGGCCCTCGAGTCAAAGGTTCCCCACCCCCGAATTGTAAGGGGAAGCAAGAAAAGGGGAGGGTACTCAGGCCTTAGTCTAACAAGTGCATGCTGCTGTGTTGTTATCCTGTTTTGTTTACATTGGTTGACGTCATTTGCTTCCTTGAATCCTGAATATATGGGTCTATTGCCTTGCGTTGCCACGTCCCACCAAAAAGTTCAGCTGAGCTTTTATTGAGTCACGTACAGCTGTCTCTATGACCCTGCATGATCCACTGTGACCACACCTCCATCATCAGACACACCCACGTAGTACGTACATTGATACGCATGCATGTGTGTGATCTCACTGTCACTCTATACTATTGGCCCGTTTAGAAGTTACGTCATCACTAACTGCGTGAGCATTGTTGACTCAAACACACACACACAGAGAAACAGACAGTACACACACTAAAGTTGGGACAGGGAATCACCACATGCAGGGCATTGTGGCCAAGAATTCACTCTGGTTGCCTCTCCACAATCCCTCCGGAGCAGGCCCATAACCAGACATTTTCAAATGCCAAGGTCAAACACTGCATACTCTACATTTAGATTGCTTCAAACACTTCAGTCAAACACTTATGTTTGTTTTCATTAATCACTGCCTTGAGGATAAATGGGGGTGGTGTATATAGACTGAATTTATCATTGTTAATCATATATTGATTTTCATCATAGATACATTTTACATTGCGGAAAAAAAATACAGAGGACATGACCTCTGTGTCCTCTATGGTAGTTACAGACATGCTCCAGAGCTCTGTCTCCAGAAGCATTCATTAGAGTCTCCTCATCAAACAATTACACTGCCTCTCATCTCAAACGCTTGTTGATTGATTCATGGTTACTACACAGGAAGCATTTTAAGCCAACATTTCTGTTGCTTTACTGGCATGTCAGCAGTTATAATTAGGCCTATTCCGAGTTTACAAATGATTAAACAAAGAAAACAACTCTCCTGGGGTTTTGCTGTCTTTGCAGCGGCCTGTATGCCTGCCGAGCGCTTTGTTTTTGTGTCCTTTATCTTTTGAGGCTCTCTTGGCCTTTATAATTCTCTGTGAAAATCAGCATCGAGACAAAATAACACATGGCTGGCTAGTTAGGCCCTCTAATTCCAGGCAGACCACAGTTGATCGCTAATTAACTTTATCCAGTTAAATCCGCAAAGGTTGGGCCTGTTGCGGTTTCCGAACTCTTAAGAGCTGAACTCACAGTGACTGTCTGTTGGTCTTTGCTGTGGTCTTTTCAGACTCAACAGAGTGCTGTTCAGCCTCCTTGTTTGTATACTTTCACTATTAATCATCTGGCAGGCACACGCTCTTGCACTAAGGAGTGAAAGGATGACTGAGTGAGCCTGAACTCTTGATTTTAAAATGGCTGCCATATAGGCAGACAAATGTATACCACATGAAGTCGGGAAAAGCTGCATGTATAGTGGAAAATTTAATCTTGTGTTGTAGCTCCAGAGCCCTGGCTCAGGACTCCAAATTTAACAAACTTAGAGTGGAACTGCTGGCCCTGTTTCAACCTTACAGACTGGTGATATAACACAGGACATGCGCCTTGTTGACTAATTGCTGTGGTATCACAGTTCGGCCACCAGATGGCAGTAGAATACCACCTGTTTTGAGGGAAAGGATGCAGGAACGTCAAACGGGAGAAAGCTCTTTGCCACCATCTAGAGGTATCTGATTGAACAGCCATACCCCTTTTGAGAATAGGAGACTCGGACAATGAATGGAGTTCAATGGAAAGTCAGACCCAATTAAATTGGACACCAGACTTGATTCCACTTTGTTGCATTGGTGATGCGTACCATGACTTATCTTGGTCTCTGCTTGTGCATGTGTGTATGGGTGAAAGACGCTCATTTGAGCTCAGATGTCAGGTGGAGTAACGGCATTTAATGGCCATAAATTAATTTGTAATTGGTGGTTGATATGCTGAATATGAATGAATCAATGAATATGATTATCAAATAGTAATACCAAACAAAAAAACAAAACAATTTATACAATAGTGGCATGGGCTGTCGTGGCACCGCCCTGAAATACCACTGACGTATGTGTCTGTGTGTGTGTGTGTGTGTGTGTGTGTGTGTGTGTGTGTGTGTGTGTGTGTGTGTGTGTGTGTGTGTGTGTGTGTGTGTGTGTGTGTGTGTGTCTTGTGTGTGCGCGGCGCATGTGTGTCTTGTCATCACGCTATAGCAGGCAGCTGCTTGGGCCCCCCTAGCTACCATATGGTAAAGATGGTAAATAACAGCTAACACTGTAAACTACAGCAGTGGCAATTGTTTTTGAAATTCTTTTGAATAGTTTTGTATTTAGCATTTGGAAATGGTAAATGTGCACTGTGTGATATTTTAGTAGTTTATTTCCAGAATTCATGCTGCCAGTTCACAAATGTTACTTTTATCACAAATACTTACCACCAACATTATGACTGTAGAATTAGAAACTTTCCATGTATGAAAAGTGCAATTCTCCAGTCCATTGGAAAGGTGGATCTTCTTTCCAAAAATAGATGTTTTAAGCTGCAAAACTAACTGTGTTTTGGTAATACCAGTAAATATTACATTATTATTTTGTAATTTTTTATGATTTAAAAAAAATCAAAGTTGGCAATAGGCTGCACAGTTTCAATGAGCAGCATAGGTGCAATACCTACTTTGGCCACCATCCTACCAGGAATGTCCGATATAAAACTGACTTTACCTAAGTCGACAACAAGGACAGAGGGTAGAGGAAAGGGTGCGAGCATGGAGAAATGACATGCCCTTCTAGTGATTCACTCCCCCAACCCACCAGATCAAATCTGTAAACCTTGACCACAAGCTGAACACCTTAAACCACATGACCAGGACTGCCAGGTCTCTCTAGAGCAGGGGTGGCCCTTGAGGCCGTTTTATCCGGCCCCCGATATCCTTTTAATGTTATTCCGCTTCACATGATATATGGCATATTTTGTAAAGGAATCTTAGAAAATGCATTTGCAATACAATTAAGTTATATTCAGGGAACCTAGAAAAGGTAGTGTTTGTTTAAAAGGTGGCTGCCTTCAATATAGGCCTAAAGTGAAGGGGAAAATCCTGGTTTGTGTTCATAGTACGGCCCTTGGAGGACTTTAACAGCCCTCGGATGAATTTGGAATGACCCTTCGAATGAAAAAGGTTCCCCACCCCTGCTCCAGAGATACAGCTCATTGCAGGGAGGTTGCAGTACAGCTATGACGTCCCTGTCACTGCATGACATTGAACTTCAGCAAAACGAGGTGACAACACAAGGAAATAGCGCTGAAATACAAGCAATCCCGTTTCATGTGTCAGGTCAGTGCAGATTATGTAACAGCATGAAACGGAAGCTGAATATAATCATGTGGAATTGAAACCATGACAGGATTCATCGTAAAAGCAAGGCTGCATTTGTGTGTGTGTGCATGTGCATGTGCGTGTGCGTGCATACGTGTGCGCGCGTGTGTGTGTGTGTGTGTATGTGTGCACTACTTGCATTATATCACATCACATATACATAAGAACATGTGATATGTCCTTGTGTAAGCGTGTGTGTGTGTGTGTGTGTGTGTGTGTGTGTGTGTGTGTGTGTGTGTGTGTGTGTGTGTGTGTGTGTGTGTGTGTGTGTGTGTGTGTGTGTGTGTGTGTGTGTGTGTGTGTACGCATATACAGTACATAGGTGTGTATGGTGTGTACCAGAGAGAGAGAGAGAGAGAGAGAGGAGAGAGAGAGAGAGAGAGAGAGAGAGGAGAGAAGAGGGAGAGAGAGAGAACAGAGGGAGAGAGAGAGAGGAGAGGAGAGAAGAGAGAGAGAGAGAGAACACAGAGAGAGAGAGAGAGGAGAGAGAGAGAGAGAGAGAGAGAGAGAGAGAGAGAGAGAGAGAGAGAGAGAGAGAGCTCAGGCCGTAGAGGCCTCAATGCGGGGTCCTTGCTATCAAATATTCATTCAACAGTAACTCCTCAACCCTTAAATAATTCTCATGGGAGTGTGCAGCGAGGTGCTGCTCTACCATCTTGGGCACGTCTCAGCTTGGACAATGGATTGCGGAGAGAGAGAGAGAGAGTGACCCACACTCTTTATGTCACAAAGCCTTGCAAAACCAAGAACTGAGCAAAATCACCACCCCACATACCAACCAGGTCCACTGCTATCCCTTCCCACTAACACCTCCACACTCTACAGACCTGCAAGACCAGATCCAAATTACACAACATACTCCACTAAACCAAATTTTCTTATACTTGAAAAATAACTATTATCAATATTGGCAATTGAAAACCAAAACACAAAGCAAGATGCAATGCTATCTGTCCCTAAACAGAGAGTATGCACTTGCAAACTATTTAACTGAAATCAAAGACCCTATCTTCAGAAAAATATTGACGAAATACAGACTCAGTGAACACCGCCTGGCTATTGAAACCGGCCGACATAAAAAAGACTGGCTCCCCAGAGAAGAACGTTTTTGCAGACAATGCACTGACAATATTGTTGAAACCGAGCTTCACTTCCTAACCGAATGCAACAAATTTAAAAATATCCGTGAAATGTTCTTCCAAAAATTCGAGCAGAAACACCCAAATTTCACTTCCATCCCAACCCATAACAAACTCCCATTTATCATGGGTGAACAAGAAGTGAGTTGTTTCTTGTCAGCCCAATACGTTTTCACATGCCACCAGCAGAGGGACAATGAGTGATATACCTACATACTGTACATTATATGTATTATTTAAATACCTTATGTTTATGTGCTGGAATACTCACTGAAACACACTCAAAGACTGTGGATGGACATACGCGTGCACCCACGCATGCACATGGAAACACACACAAACACACACAAACAAACTGAGACATGCGTGCACACACACACACTCTACATGCACACACAGACACACACACACACAGACACAGACACGAACACACACACACATACACACACACACACACACACACACACACACACACAACGAACACACACACACACAACGAACACACACACACACACACACACACACACACACACACACACACACACACACACACACACACACACACACACACACACACGGTACAATTTTATTATGTCTTACTGTTCCTCTTATTGTTGTCTTATATATGTTATGTACCATGCTTTGGCAATACAAAGTTTTGTTTTGCCAATAAAGCGCTTTTGAATTGAATTGAATTGAGAGAGAGAGGGGGGGGGGGGACGGGGGGGACGGGACCACCACAAGAAAAAGACAGAAGTGACAGAGACGACACTGATTATGTGCCACTCTCACCGTGAGAATGAAAGAGTTAAAAAAAACAGAGAGAGAGAGAGAGAGAGAGAGAGAGAGAGAGAGAGAGAGAGAGAGAGAGAGATGAGTGAGAGAGAGAGAGAGAGAGAGAGAGAGAGAGAGAGAGAGAGAGAGATGACAAAAACAAAAAGGAAAAGGGACAGGGAGTTCAAATTCACTTTAAAAGGCATTTGGAGCAGATGGTTCATATAGAAGTGAATAAAATGGAGGGGGGCTTTTGGAGGGAAAAGAGGGAAGAGTATGCATGGTAGAGGAAAGGAAAGGGTGTAACTGGACATGCACTATGAAGAGGCAGTTCTGGGGGCGGGAGGTGTGTGTGTGTGTGTGTGTGTGTGTGTGTGTGTGTGTGTGTGTGTGTGTGTGTGTGTGTGTGTGTGTGTGTGTGTGTGTGTGTGTGTGTACATACGTACTTGAGTGCTGTGATCATCACTGAACATGCCTGTTGTGGTATGAAACCATTAAAGGTTCAATGCTCAATAAAACTGTGCTAAATTTGATCTTTTCATTAATATTTATGAATAAATATATATATGACCAAAGTAGAGTAAGTTGTGCAGCTAAAAATGTCTATTTCTGGAAATTCAAGATAGCGGACACGGAGAAGGTCCTCCTTTTCATGTATGAACAGTGCAATTTTCCCAGTCATAATGAATGAAATTTGATAGTGGTGGTAAGTATATCCGTGAAAAAGGTAACATTTGTGAATGCACAGCATGAATTCTGGAAAGAAACTGCTAAAAATATTACTGTACACAGTGCACCTTTTAGTAGAATGACTTTCATAGAGGTCTGTGTAAACAATGGAGATATTTCAAGAGGCGTTCAGTGCACTTGGCTGACCTGCTCATGTGTCTGTTCGTGCCTCTTACCGGAACTGAGGTCTCCCACCATCTGCTAGCCTGATTATCATCGACTTTCAAATCTCTTCGAGACTTGGTCTGACCAAGAGCATAACAATCAACTAGAGATGTACAGGATCCAAGATCCGGTTCCGGATCCGGCAGGATAATAGGGTTTTTCAGACTATCCGGATCCGGCAGGATCTTAAGCAGTGGATCCGGTATCCGGCAGTTACCTAAAAATCAGGATCTGGGGCATTTCTACTTTATACGTAGCCTAAGCTTTTCAGTCAGTCTTTCACAACCCCAATCGCTGCATGGAGTGAAAGCCCTTTGGAAGCGGCCGTTGAAGGCAGTGTGGCAGTAAGCCAATGAGTCTTAAAAAAAGTTTGCACCAACGTAATAAAAAGGGCCCACGTGTGCGAGTTGGCTATGTGTTTCAACCCTTTCGTAGGATCCGGTATCCGGTTCCGGATCCGGCATTATCTTAAGCAGTGGATCCGGTATCCGGCAGGATCCTAAAAATCAGGATCCGGTGCATCTCTACAATTAACATTTCCCAAACGGCATTTTCCAAATGGCCTCCCTTGGTATGCTAATGATTGTTTGCTTCCCAACAAAGTGGGAGGAGTTCCCGTATTTGTGGGAACTCAGAAAGTACTTGCATTGACTCTTGACCTGACTGGCAACGCTGAAGCTGTTGCGTCACTAGGAGGGCATGGCCTGGCTAACCATCTGCAGTTGTATTCAGGGCTGGCGCTACGCATAGGCCTAGGGCGCCAAATGTCTTGGGGGCGGCAGACAGTCCCACAGTATTAGGATGTCAGGTAAAAAAATCTTTACACTGATAATGACTATTCATTGGTACTACATTAGCTGTGTTCAATCAGATGTATGATGTTTAAATCAGATGTAAGCATGTTTACAACTGTCAATTTAATACACAAGAAAGAAAGGAGGTGCTCGCCTAGGGCAGTGGTTCCCAACCTTTTTCCTCAGGGACCCATAATTTTACCACCGTAAGCTTTGGTGACCCAATCGCGCGAGCGTCCGCACGAGAGGGAGTCACATGATACTCTGTTTCCTGCGAAAAATCATTAGTTATCATTTTATTGTCTTCAGTAAAATATAATAGGCCTAACTGTTTAATGTATCTCTTACATTTTGTTACTTCTATGCATATATTTATTGAACATGGGCTATATATGGTATTAAAATTAAACCCTTTAAAATCAAGAGGGCTTCGCGACCCACTGTGAACCTTTGGTGACCCATATGTTGGGTCCCGACCCATAGGTTGAGAACCACGGGCACCAAATTGACTAGACCCAGGCCTGGTTGTATGACAGCACGGCGAGATAATCCTAGTCCACCCAAAATGTTGCAAATCTCCATCTTTCTGACTGTGTGTGTGTGTGTGTGTGCGTGCATGTGTGTGTGTGCGTGCATATGTGTGCACATGTGTGTATGTGCATGCATAAACTTGTGTCTGCCCAACATTGGTGATTTGAAGTGTAACTGTCCTGTATAATGTCATGACAATACACCAAATGTGAGACTAGTCAGACAATTAATAGCCACAGAAGGCTAATATTTAAGAATTTGCAGTCTATCATATGACATGAGAGCCATATGCATTGTGTTTGGTCAAAGACAATATGTATGTTTTTCCATGTCCAATCACTAGAGGCTAGTTTCACATCTGTAAACTGGCACTCTGTGTGTAGATAATTAAGTTAATTAAACATGCGTGACTTGTATTACACAAGATACTTTGCAAGACATTTCATGCTTCCATATAGGAGATGGAAGATGCACAAAACCTACCCCAGCTCCAGACTCCTGCCGAGCCAAGAGGGATCTCCATAGCATCACATGCTGTATCGACCATACTCACAGTGCGTTAATATGCGACCTTGCCTCCTCCACTTGTGCTTGTTTCCTCGCCCCGCCTCCTGGCCCCTCCTCCGTGGAGAAAACGATAAAGTTTCCCAGCTGTCAGCCTCGCCACAACAACTTTTGAGGGACTGCTTTTCATTCATCATCCCAATTGCAAATGAGAAAAAGAGTGCACAATTGAGCTTTTGCAAGATATTGAAATATAATGCTGTTGTCAGTGATGTC
>NW_026945328.1:0-5141 GCF_034702125.1 Engraulis encrasicolus | reverse complement strand
CCTGGAGTAAATTTTTTTCAACCCACCAGTCATTTTAAAAACTGGAAAATGGTAGTGACTGGGGTTTAAAAAAAATTTTACCTCCACGTGACAGGTGGGGGAAAAAATTAAGTTTCATTCCTGGCACACACACAAACACCCGAACGCACGCACGCACAAACACAAGCACACACGCATGTACCCACCCTCTTCTCCTCTTTTTTGCCCCCCACCCTACTCTCCCCCCCCCTCTAAATGGACCCCTTCTCTTTTTTCTCCGCTCCCTCCACCCCCCCCCCCACCCCTCCTAATGGACCTCTTCTCCCCCCCTTGCTCCTCTCTTCTCCTCTCTTCCCCGCTCCTCTCCTCTCCACCCACCCTCAATGCCCCTCTTCTCCCTTGCTCCTTCCTTCCCCTCCCCATCACCTCTCTAATGGAACCCTCTTCTCCTCTTTCTCCGCTCCTTTTCCTCTCTCTCCACCCATTTTTCAATGACCCTCCTCCCCTCCTTTGCTTTTTCCTCTTTCTCCGCTCCTCTCCTCCCACCCCCCTCTCTAATGGCCCCTTTCTCTTTCCTCTCCTCTCTTTCCGTCCCTTGCCCCACCCCCCTCTCTAAGGACCTTTCCCTTCTTCTCCGCCCCTCCCTCTTTTTTCCTCTTTCTCCTCCCCCTTTTTCCCTCTTCCTGTTCTCCTCACTTCTCCTCTCTCTCCTCCTCTCCTCTCCACCCACCTCCTAATGGACCCTCTTTTCTCCTCTCCTTCCCTCTTCTCGCTCCCTCTTTCTCCACCCCCCTCTCAAATTGGGCCCTCTTTCCCTTTTCTCCGCTCCTCTCCTCTCCACCCACCCTCTTCTCCTCTCTTCTCCTCTCTTCTCCGCTCCTCTCCCTCCTCCCCTTTCCCCTCTCCCTCTTCCGCTCCTCTCTTCTCGCTCCTCCTCTCTTTCCTCTCTTCTCCGCTCCACCCCCCTCTCAATGCCCCTCTTTCCTTCTTCTTCTCCTTTTTCTCCTCTCTTCCTTTCTCGCTCCTCTCTTCCCCTCTTTTCCCGCCCCTCCTTCTCCACCCATCTCGTGGTCCCCATCGGTTTGTCCGGGTCCTTGACCTTTGTCCAGCTCCTCGATGTTGTTAAACCTGGATGCGTCCTCCTCGTACGCGTCACTTCCTGCTTCAGCGGATTTTCTCCGACCCTGTTAGACATCACCAGAAGAGTTATTACGGTGTTAAGCAGCCGGTATGAAATACGAGACTGAGGGACTGTGCACTATGTTTCAGTATTATGACAAGTGTTGGCAAAGGACGCGCTCAACTTCTTGGAAAAAAACGAAAGTCTTTGGGTGCGCGATAAAATGTATTAACTTAAGGAAGAAAAATCCGCACTGACAAACTGCGTCTCATTTTCTATTTACGTACATTACCACCATCAGATTATGACAAGCCTAGACCGTGCCAACCAACATCACCCCTTTGGGCAGATCCTATGTTTAGCCAAATTGTAAAGTTCAAGTCTTAATCTTAAACTGTTACTAAGGCCTCTGCAAAGCAATGATGTATATGTATTGATGTTTTCAGCCAAAAATGAATCTGCACAAAGAGGCAAGACTCACACCTACTAACCCTTCCTCTAGGACCACACGAAAAAGGAGAGTACCCCAACCAATCGCACAATGAATACCATGGCATAGGATACACTTCATGGTGTTCTTTGGGTCAGAAATTTAAGACCCTAAATTTAAGAGCCCTATGGATTGCCCCGGGGCAGGCAGGAATTACAAAGCCCCACTAGAGGTTCCTAATGTCTAGGCTAGGATATAAAACATGGGGGAATGGTCCCGTAGTCAGTTTTGCCGATTGGGCTGTTTTTCCCCCCCAATTTGGGCCCGGCCTTGGGTTTTGGCCGTGTGCAGGTAAAAATGGCATTGAGAAAGAAAAAAAACCCGCCCTTTTTTGCCAAAAAAAAACCCCCCAATTTTAGAATTTGGGCGGGATTTTTGGGTTTCCCAAGGCGGGTTTTGAGCATTTTTGGGCCCCCGGAAAATCATCAGCATCAGTGGAAACCCCTGCCGCTAGCCGCAATGTTTTTTCCCCTCTCCCAAAGTTCATGGTTTTTCCCCAAAAGCAATAAGGTTGGCAAAATTACTTTTTTTCCCCCAAAATAAAAAACCAAAATTTTTTCTGCTGCAACCCCAACCCCTATGCCTTAAAGGTAACCTCCGGGCCCAATCAAAAAAATTTTCCCAAAAAAAACAACCCCCAAGGAAAACATTTTCCAAAAAAAAGAAGGGAAATGGCAAAAAAGGTAAAGGTTTGGGCAGGGGGGAAGGAGGGGGGGAGAGGGGGGAGGGGGAAAAGGGAGAGAGAGAGAGGCAGGCGGGGAGAGAGGGGGAGAGAGAGAGAGAGAGAGAAAAGGAGAGAGAGAGAGAGAGGGGAAGAAGAGAGGGGAGAAAGAGATGAGGATGGCAAGAAAGAAAAAATTATTTTCATTATCATTTTTTTTTTTAAAAAATATTTTTGATTTTTTACTGTGGGGCCACTAAGCAATGTTTGTAGGTTCAATAAGAATGATCAGAATACTATAAAACTAGTAAGTTATCTTTCTTTAAGCTAACTACTTAGCTTAGAAATTTCTGATTTTTAAAAAACCTACTACAAGATTTTGCTATTGTTTGTTTTGCCATTGCCCAGCTGGGGCCCGACATTGGGGCTTCCGTCCCCCCAATAAAATTGCTTTGATGCGAGGGGAGAGAAAAGAAAAACCAAAGATTCCAGATGGGGGGAAAAAAATAAAGTAGGGGATTTTTTTTTTTGGTCAGGTTTCGAAAATCTTGATTGCTTTCCCCTATTTTGGTTACAATAATGTCGGCCAAAACAGCCCCCTTTGACTGGCAACGGGTTGGGGAAATTGGGTTTAGCCTGATTTCATTGATGT
Organism: Engraulis encrasicolus; assembly: GCF_034702125.1. NCBI lineage: Eukaryota > Metazoa > Chordata > Actinopteri > Clupeiformes > Engraulidae > Engraulis > Engraulis encrasicolus. The sequence goes on along the minus strand of NW_026945328.1, from coordinate 2,239 downwards.
TCAAAATCTCTTCGAGATTTGGGTCTGACCAAGAGCAAAACAATTAACTTTTTCCCAAACGGCCCATAGTTAAACCTGCCCCCCTTTGGTTTGTTTAATGGTTGTTGTTTTATTGAAAAAGGGGGAGCAGTTCCCGTATTTTGGGGAAAATCAGAAAGTACTTGCATTGCTCTTAAACCTACTACTGCAAAAACTGAAGGGGTTGCGTCACTAGGAGGGGACAGTTTTGGCTAAATGGGTTTGCAGCTACACCTCAGCTACAAAATCTGTGAATTTTGGCTCCAGGGTTTATCGCCAAAACCCAGAGAAACTTTTTAACTCCAATGAAATCAAGGCAAATGGTTTTTTCCCCCCACACGGCTCTGTCTGCTTGCCCTGCAAAAAGAGTTTTCCCCCCACGGGTCCGACTGAGTTCCCAAATGGCCACCTGGACCACTCATTGTTTTTACTGTATTCATTCAGCCTCATTTCCTCCTCTCTCTTCTCTTCTCTCTCTCCTTTTCTCTCTCCTCTCTCTCTCTCTCCCCTCTCTTTCTCTCTCTCTCTCTCCTCTCTCTCTCAATGCAAAGATTTTTTGGCATGACAAAAATAAATGTATTTTCCAAAACAAAAACCCTATAAAAAACAGTGAACTACCCCCTCCCCCTCTCTTTTCTCTTCTCCTTTTCCCCTCTCTCTCTCTCATCCCCCTCCTCCCTCTCTCTCTCTCTCTCTCTCTCTTCTTTTCTCTCTCTCTCTCTCCTCCCCATCTCTCTCTCCCCTTGCCCCACACACACACCACCAAAATTTCAAACACAGAGCAAAAGGGCCAACCCACATAGGGACACACCACACACACCACCCCACCACACACACACACACAAAGCACACACGCACGCACAACACACACACACACACACACACACACACACACACACACACACACACACACACACACACACACACACACAGTCACACACAAATACAGTCACACACGCACACACACACACACACTGACCACCACATGATTTGTGGCTTTAATTTCCCCAGTGGAGTGTGTGTATGTGAATGTGTCAGTGGTGCCCGTGTGTAAACACATGTGAAGTATACAGATGGTGTAACTTCAATCTGCTCATTACCGTGCCGGGCCGCGGCAGCGTACCGTGATCATTACACCCTGTGGCCATTCGGAATGCGGGGGGCAGTATAGCACCGCTTTTGCAGAGCAGCGTCTGCGAGCAGCGTCTGCCTGTGTCTGTGGTCTGTTGTTTGTGCTTCCGTCCTTGCCCCCCAGTTTTAGTAGTAGTAGAAATACAGTCAGCAAATTGCATGTTTTATTTAGCATTGGGCATTTGATAGGGCATTTGATAATAACACAAGTGTGAGCCCTAAACAAGACCACAATGTGAATTTAAACTCGACTTTTTTCTGTCTTGCATTCACCGTCTCCCAATCCTAACTTAGGCTATTTCCGCACTATTCAAGCCAGGACGGTATCCTCAGGATACAGAGTTTGCATACCTACTACAATTTGAACCGGTAAAGACAATTAAAACCGACTCAATCAGACAGGAACACCATTGTAATTAAGTGTGTCCCGTAACGCCAGCATGAGAGAGATCGAATTTTAAATTTGGCGACGACAATGTGTTGCACGTAACATTGGGCATTTGATAATAACACACGCGTGAGCCCTAAACAAGACCGCCAGTCGACGGTGTTTTGTTTTTATTATTCTGCATTCATGCCAGGAACGGATTGTGAACACTTATGACTGCTTCTTTGGAGGCTGGATAACCTGTCACACCACGACGTGTCACAAAAGGCTGTGCACTGCCTTTTCTTTTTTAAAAACACAGCAGTCGTATTGTCACGGGGGTGACAAACTGGGACTAACTGTTATTCTCACTGATTGCAAATGTTTGCAGGTGCCAATGGGAGTAGCATCCAACTGCAGTTTGCAGAAGTGGGCAGGTCTGGATCTCTGAGATCCCGCCCCTCCCATTTTGGATCTCGCCCCTCCTATTTCTCCTATTATGGTAGTCTGTACAGTCCCACGCCATCCCGACGTCACCCTATTTGAGAATTTGCGCCAAATGTCTTCTCCGGCGAATGCATAGTAGCCTACACTGTATTCTATGCACACAGTTTGTATCGTGTCTCGTCGTTTGGAGTGCTAAATAAGTAAGGGATAACGGCCGACGAGGTGACCGGTTATACGAAATTAATGGCGAGGCGGCGGCTTTGAACTTTGGCGACG